>NW_027172671.1:0-3121 GCF_018151085.1 Drosophila tropicalis | reverse complement strand
AGTAATTAATTAGACATTCGAAGTCGGCAATTCGTTATGAACTTAAGCATCTTTTTGAAAACGTTAAAATAGAAAACCGCAAGAAATTGATTTCTAGTATATTTTTCCGTTCAGATAATCGATTGTACACAGAAATAATGATAAAAGACGGTCCTTTTTTAGTCTGTGGCGCTGATATTAGTTGCTTAGGAAGTAACCTAGGGTAGCAAAAGTGTTTTTGGAACATCCTAGAACACGCAATTGGAGAGTAACTACGGCCAACAATTCTGAATGTTATTTCCAAGGTAAACTGACAAGTGACATTACATATCGAGCAACTTAACAGACTAGCATGATTTCTTTATTATTCCCGATTTAAAACAACACATATATTTTGGAATAGATTTTTTTCGTAAATTTGGCTTTAAAAGGAAGAAAAAAACGATCTTGGAGGTTCTGTGAAAATGCATCGTTTGTCTAAGTCTCAGCAGCAAAAACTTAATTCGGCAATTGCTAAATTGAACTGCTACGATAAGGAAGGTTTAGGATAGTACAAGGCTCATTAAACAAAGGCATTGGCCGATTTCGACGGCTATTAAGATCTAATGTTCACAGAAATAGATAGAATGTAAGATTTAGTTATCAACGAAAAGAACAGCCTATGGATCTCCAATTGTGTATTGGTGAGACGTAGCGATTAAGTTCTTTGTTTAGATTCTAGTGCGGTGAATCAAGTGCACTCGTAAGATGTTCATGAAAGTTGGAGCACGGTCGAGAATGATGTGAGTCATGTGTGGTAATCTTTCAGCCAAGTGAAAAACTTTGGTTGAGAGCATAATGATGAAATCCAAGAAAATTCTGTGGAGCAGCAAATTCCAATTGTTGATGAGGCATTTAACTGGAAATCAGCAATGCAGAAGGGAGTATGACAACCTAGAAAATATTAAGACATGGAGTTTGGTTGATATTCCTGCAAACAAAAAGGGTAATCGGTTGCAAATGGGTTTTTACCAGCAATAAAAGTTCAGCGTTTCAAGGCAAGGCAATGGTCGCAAAGGGGTGGTGGTCAACAATATGGAGTAACCTACAAAAACTTTTTCCCCGGTCGCACGTTTTTCCTCAATCAGACTGGTGATTGCGTTGGCGGTGGAGCACGTGATGCACATGCATGGGAAATGGATGTCTCCTCAACCTAAAGGCTTTTTCGATGCTGATCATCCCAAGCGTGTACTCAAGCTTTATAAATCCCTGTACGGTTTGAAACAGAGGGGGCGGAAATTGAACCAAAAAGCTGAGGGCCTTCCCTTTAAATATGGTTTCGGTCCAAGCTTTGTCGATGCTGATCTTCCCAAGCGTGTACTCAAGCTACATAAATCTTTGTACGGCTTGAAGCAGAGTGGCCTTGAGTGGATCCAAAAGAATTCTTTTGAAGATTGGCTTCGTTCCATGTGCAAGCGTACCGTGTATATACATGAGCAAAGTCAATGGATATAGGACGTGGCCTACATAAAACGAATTTGATGTGGTCGACGGCGGTGAACTCTATAACTTTTTGGGGATGGAAATCGAGCGAGATGGCAAGACTGGCAATGTCTCCATAGGCCACAAGCAGTACATCGAAGCCTTGTTGCATAAATATGGTATGCAGGACTGTAAGCCGAAAACGACTCCTCTAGAGGTTGGGTTTCAAGACGAAGTGCGAAAGAAATGATTGCATTCAGGGATTACTATTGGAAGAATATGTAACGAGATATATCTTCCAATATATAAAACAGATTAAATAATTGCCAAAAATTAAAAACTCCATTGACTATAACTGATACGCCAAAAATGGCTCTCGACAGGGTAATTGAGGATACAATCCGGCCCACTTCCAAAGTCAGAACCAGGAAATGAATACACAGTCACTCTAATCTGAGATCTAACAAAATACCTTGTAGCAATACCAATAAAAGAAAAAGTGAAAAAACAGTAGCAAAAGCTATATTTGAAGATTTTATTCTGCAGTACGGTCCTTGACGTTCGTAATTGAAGATTTATGCAAAAATCTGCTTAAAAATCTTTAAAACATAACTTCTTCTGCACCATCACCAGAATGTAGGTTCATACATTTCAGTCGACAAAACTGAAGAACAGGGAAACGAAATTTAAATTAGAACAGGCCTATAAAAAGCCAAAACTATATTAGAACAACATAAAGCTAAAAATAAAGAATTACATGATAAAAAAATATCAAAGAATTTCTGCATCCTGTTCAGTTATTTAGGAGTTCTATATTTTTGTTGACTGCTTCAATGATATGATTAAGTTCATTATTTTGGTTGTGGAAAAAACACTTGTAATTCTAAACTAAACAAAAAGATCACAACGGCAGGATGTCAGGTGGCCGACGCCGTGCCCAAAACAATAATAATTTTCAACCCCTGAAATCTTTTGTTTGAGTCTCTTTAGAATAAGATATTTTAATAACAATTTTTACCTCCTAGAGCCGAAGAATTACCATAAAAACTCCATACTTTTGTTACTAAAATCAGTTCATATTTTGAATTCTACGAATGAAGATTTGGTTATTCTCCTTCTTCCTGGAATCCTATTCAATAGGATTAATTTCAAAGTTTGGATTATGCTTCGAGTGTACCATTGATAAGAGTAGAAATAGTAATGTTGATATTTCTGAAATAAATTTGTATAAATACCAAACAAGCCGTTTGTTTCAATATTATGTTTGTCGTCAAGTTGGGTAATTTATCCTGTTTTCTTAAAGGGTTTTCTTTAAAAGTGTTTATTCTTTGTATTTATTTTAAAATCGTTCCTAATTTCATATAATTTATCAATTTGTTTTGCTTTGTTTGCTTATGTTAATACAAAGAGGTGTGCCTGCGTAAATAAAGATATCCGCTGTTGTTCTATTTGTCGTTAGATGTTTAGTTTAATGGTTATATGTGTAAAGGATATACTAGATTCTGCATTAATAACTCTTAGCTTTTCGTTTACAGTCCTGTGGAATCTTTCCACGTTTTCCGATTGTAGAGAATTTTGAAGAGCTATGCTAATGAAATCTGAGTCCTTATCTGCTTTGATTTCTAAAGACTTTCTCGTTCAACATTTTTGCGATTGCCCTTTTTGTTTCAAGCCAATCTCG
>NW_027172670.1:0-258 GCF_018151085.1 Drosophila tropicalis | reverse complement strand
TATAATGATCAAGCTTCAAATGGAATAATATCAATTTCCGGAAGCAAAATGGGAGAAAGAAAACATAAAAAATTTGGTCAAGATTCGATTTGCTTTTTGCCATTCTCGTCCCAATGTCGTAACGTAGGAACGGACGGATTTAGAGGCTAGATGTCTTCCAATATTTGTAGCTCTTTCACCCTTCTAAGAAACTTTGCTAAAGAAAAATGAATATTTTAGAAGTTTAGAAGCAACGGAAAAAACATCCCTTACGGAAAA
>NW_027172669.1:0-124397 GCF_018151085.1 Drosophila tropicalis | reverse complement strand
AGTCTTATAAAGTGGAATGGCAGACATCACAGGAAGGTAAGCAGTTTACCAAGGGTCTAAGATATTTTTAAGCAGGGTCAGATCATAATGACTCCTAAGTGGCACTCTTAGATTTTAAAAACTACCTCTTTACTGTTAACTTTTCTTTTATTTTTGTTCAATGTCTTGGTTAATTGGACTCGCTTACCAATTTCTTTAGCCACCTTTTTGCAGTTTCTCTTCATTTCTAGCGATTAGAACCACATTGATGCCCTGTCTGGCCAGTTCCTTGGCATATTCCTTGCCTATGCCATCACTACTCCCGGTTATGGCAGCCCATGAGCCAAAACGGTCTTTTAGACTTTGTCTTTTGTGGGAATCATCAAACCAACGTACTTTAAGCAATCGATATGGTGTTCTTAGCTGTTCGTAGAGATAACAACCGAGAACATAGAGCCCAATGAGTGTAAGAAACCCTGATACGCAGCAAACCATTTTGTAGTTCTGCTTTCTTTGGCTGCCGGCAACGAACTGTGTGATATGAAGGCACTTTGGGCTCTGGCTAATCGAACTTTTCCACTTTTGCTTGTCACGTATCGCGGCATAAATTACACAAATTCAATTAAAAGGTGTTCGACATGACGCCGAAGACCGACCGAAATGAATTAAATGACAATTACATTCGTATTGAGAAGTGCGACAACTAATTTTGGATATTCTATTATGGAATTTTCGAAATGGTTTGTTTATTGTTAGTGCTTGGAATAAAAATGTGTAAATTATAGACAGAACTTGGGTGGTTTGATCGGTACATTGTGCTAGTTATCTATATGAATCGTGGCAAGGTCGATTGCTCAAGTCAGCGAGGAATGATTTGACTTATTAACAAGCCAAAAAAGAAGCGAAAAAAAGCCTAAAGTTATCACTATAATCTGCACTAAAAATCTTTAATTTAAATCATAACTAACTTCAACGCCCTTCTACTCGATACGACAATTCATTCCACTTTAGCGGCTCAATGACATCATGGCCTTTTGCCTTTTGTCATTTTGCCAGCCGAAAAAAAGTAAAAAGGAAAAGAAATGCACTCCCCACACATGGTCACATATCAAAATTACAGCCACACACAGCATGCTTACATGCTTAGAAAGACAGGATTCATAAATTAGATGGAGCCAGAAAACCCATTTTAGGATTTTACAAAACGCTAAATACAACACACACACACACACGTTTGCACATACTCACTCACACACACCCCCTCGGTGGATAAACTGACAGGAACTAAGAAAATCAGGAAACGGAAATTTTTCAGCAAAGGCAAACACACGACTCGCAAAAGCACATACATACAGTGGCGTAGCCAGAAAATTTTGGGGGGTTAACATGTTTTAGGATCAAAGATATTGAATTACTAAATCAATTTTATAAGAAATGAACCAATTTTCGGGGGGTTTTATCCCCAAACCCCCCGTTACTACGCCACTGCATACATATATCAATATATATGCGAGGTGATAATGAAAAGTTGTAAATCTTTGGAATGCTCTCTCAAAGATGCCATTTTGAAATAGTTTAGTTGTGTCTGAGATTTTTAATATATTATCTGATAAGTACCTACTAAAATCTATGTACACAATAAAAACTCTAACTCTAATTAACCACACTTCCATAAAGTTTTTTATTGATTGATTAAATTATTTACTTACACAGGACAACAAAATCTTGCTTGTTCACTGTTGCATGGAGTTTTTCTAATGATGATTACTAATTTGAGTGTGCTGATCCCAAATCTGCACTCAGTTTTTTCGCTATAGCTCTAGTTCTTGAGATACAGAATGGATTAGTAAAAAAATGAAACCCCTTAAGACGCTTGTCATTATTATTTTTTTATTTGGATAGATTAAAGATTGTCCTATCCTACGATGGATTGCTCATTCCATAAACCAAAACTGCCATAACGACAGCTAAACGAACTTAAAATCTTATTATTTTTCAAATTTATCGATTTGTTGCCATTTTACATTGCTAGTTTGTTTTGACGGTCTAATTTATTATTACTGCATAAGAAAGTATAGATAATTATCGGTCGAATAAGATATTGCGAGTCAAACTAATCGGATAAAAAAATAGCCCTAGCTATAAACGATTTTACTCTTTCTTCTGGTTTGACGTTGAAAGACTTTCTTCTGTCTTAATTTTCAGATCTTTGCAAAAATTTTTTTTGCCAAAAGTTTCATTAAGTTCTTTATACTTTATGATGAATTAAACCCATTAAATATAGCCTATATAAATTTTTACGGGATTCTATGGAAAGGCGCAGCGTAATGAGAAAATAAGAATAAAATTTGAAATAATGAAAGTTTTCGTATATTTCAGTGCTTAATACTTACTGGATATTTGCCTTGGACGATATGATTGAAACTTAATGTCTCCACCTCGTATGGTGCTCAATCCCGCCCGCCAATTCTGTTGGTTGATTTTGTGAAAAATATATTTGCTGCCATTTTTCCTAGTTTTTGGCCTTCTTTGGCCACACATAAAAACCGCATTTATTCCAAGTGTCAAATAAATTCATAGTTTTCTGGCGAGACGAGAAGAGGCGAGGCATTGCAAGGCTGAGGGCGTTGCCAGCGGTTTGCTGTTGGCCCTGTTGGTGTTGGCCAACTAATTAGAGTCAAATGGGACCTCAAAAATTGGTAGCCAAAAAGTATGCAATGGCATTTGCAAGAGCATATGAAGAGCTGCTGCTGCGGCTGCGGCTGCAATTCATTTTCAACTTATGCTAATCACATTTAATTGCTTTTTAAGCTAACTTTACCCGCGACTGTTTCAACCAAATGATTTAATTTTAATGTGACTAACACGCCTAGACGGATATTAAAGCTTAAATTGTCCACAAATACTATTACTAAGTACATACGTATATGTATATAAAGCGACTAGGCAAAAATATATTGCATACAAAGTGGCGCCACACACACACACATACAAACACACCTCAGAAATATGCCAAGTAGAAAAGACAAAAAATAAATAAAAACAAAACAAGAAAAAAATATATATAGAAAAGTGGGCGGAGGAGGTGGATGCTCGATGGGTGTAACAACTGCAAAACTGGCGCAGTCATTGTCAAGAAAAAACACACAACAGTCAAACAATTTGAATTATGTTTTGCAATTTGTACATCCGTTTTGACTTTATCCTTCCTCATCCACCCACACAATGTCCTTGTTTTCTTTTTCATATATATGAGAGAAATTATTTGCTATTCGCTGCTTTGTTTTGCTCGATATGCCTCTGGCAGTCTTTATTTCATATACGTACATACATATGTATGTATTTATTATTATTCGGTTTTTATTGTGGTTATTATTGCATTTGGCAAACTTTTTAATGATGTTCTGGAAAATAAATTTATGGAAAATGGTTTGTATTTTAGGCTTATTAGAATTTAATCAGTATAACCAAATGGTAAAGATATAAGTCATAGTTGGTATGACACTTTATAGTGTTAACAATTAAGACTTTGCCATTAAGGGTCAAATAAAGAAACAAATAATCTGTTAAGGCAAACTGTGAGTCTGTTTTTAAGCTAAAAATAAACTAGAATCCGATATCCAAAGTTATTTCTTATTGGTGTCAAATTTCAGAAGAACTTGGCTACTAAGAAATCTCTTTATATCCGTTTTTTCTAAACATTTGCTAAACTTGCCATTATCAGTTTGCTTTCATCTGGCAATTGTAAAAATCTGTTTTGGGAACACATCCGATTTCTGTACTCTTTTTTTAAGGGCATGTTAATTTTTCTTAAACGTGTGCAATGCAAAAAAAAGTCAATGTGTATTATGTGACGTCTATGTACTGACTTATTCAAAATGTACTTTTAAGTTATTACTCAGAGCGATCTCATATATATTTCGAGGGTCTCAACTTGTATGTTTTAAAGGCAGACAATAAACTTAAGAATAAATTATTTACGGTTAAATATGAAAAAGTCTTAGTTTAGAATATCCCAAAGGATAACTATAGAAACCCCAAAGCGCAATTGATGTAGGATAGATTGGTTTAGAACAGATTAATTCTTAAAAAGGTAGGGTATAGTCTTTTCGAGCAGTCTCTAATATAAGCCGAGGCTAATTTAGAGTATAGCAACATTAGCACAACCAAATTTCAGCAAGTGACTCTGTTTTTGTTTTCCGTTTTAGCTAATGACTTGAATTAATTGCCCTTGTCTTTGGGCATTCATTTTTTACTACTCTCTAATCTCTGACATATCGTTAAAGCGCATTTTTGGCATTGTCTTGCCAAGAGAACACTGAAGAGTGCTCAACTAGAAGGTTTGGGGGGTTAGGAAGAGGCTTAAGGATGTTTACGTCAGGCCCTGAATTTTAAGTAGAGGCTGACTGCGGCACTACAGCAAAAAAAATTTACCAAGAAAACTGCAGATGGTGAAAAAAGAGTTGTCAAGTGAATTCGTGACGAGAAGGACTTCTTTTTTCGTTTGGTTTTCGTTCTCCCCCTTAAATGGTGCATGAAAATTAGCAAGTTGTCTGTCTGCGGTTGAGGCCATGGCTATTATGCGGCACACTTTGAATGGCAACTGCGAGATGATTCGCAATTGGGATTAAAGGGTTCTTTTATTCAACAGTTAATTAGCAGTTTTGTTTGTTGTTATCTGGAGTTAACTTTTTTTTGTGGCCATAAAACTGCAATCAGTGGGAAAAGTTATGAACACCTGTTAGACAGCTTTAGGCAAAACATACACAAAAACGGGCCATATCATACCAAGGATGCCATAAAGAATGACTAACGAGGACAAGGACCAGCAGGCAAGTGTCGTTTTGAAAAATTCAAATTCTCGTTGCCAATAAAAGCCAATAAAACTCATAAAATAACTCAAATAGCAAAAACCAGTAAGAGGAAAAGTGCCCTGCTCTCTCTATCTCTCTCTCTCTCTCTCTCTCACTTGTCTTTGTTTCCCTGCTCTGTCAAGTGTTTTCCTCTGTAGCAGTATTGTTGCGGTTTTTTCTATCCATTTCGGGGGTGAAGAAATTTCCTCCTCTTGGTACTCTGGGCTAAAGCTATATGATTCTTTGTATATCTTAAATGCAGCTGCACTTCACTTTAGCAATTTTTGTCATTTGAATTTCTTTTTCTTTCCTTTTCCTATTAATATAAATATAGCCAACTGGTGCGACATGTTTTGAAAATAGCGTCTACACCTGTTGGTTATATGTCGTTGCAAAATGTTACCGCATCTTTGCATTGGGGAAAGTGAAGTTTTGCATTGAGTTGAAAATGATTAGGACGACTTGGTAATAAATTCAGTCAGAAAGTGATAAAAATTATACAAAATATTATTACTCCTAAAAAGGAAGAGCAATATTTTCATTAAGATTTAAACAGTCTCCTCTGGAAATTCTATACTTTTCATTTCTATCCATTCCCATGACTAAGACATTTCGATGCATAAAAACCAATCCAATTTAAGGTATTTTCTTTTTATTTCTGATGACAATCTTCTTGCTTTACTTGCTCAATCTCCTTGCCACTTTAGATATATCTAGTGAGATAACTTAACCTTTATATAATTATTGCACATATGCATGTGATTCCTTTCGACAAAAGCATAAATGTTCCCATAAAATTTGAATCCAAATGAGGCAGTAAAAAGGACGAGAACCAAAAACTAATGAATGCAAATGGTCAACAGGTTTCGATGCCAATCAGAATAAGTGGATGCACTTTTCCACTACTTGTGTGCTCCAATGCTCCATAACTTGACTAAACACTTGACTACTTTGTGTGAGTTATGGAAACGATGGTCGAGCTAGTGGAGCCGCCAATGGAACCGCCAATGGACCTGCTAACGCTGGTGGCGCCAGTTTACAAAAATGATTTTTATGCATTTTTGTGCGGAAAAATGTTGTTGTGTTGTAAAAATTTTTGTTCGTCCGCGCTAATAAATTTCTAATAAATGCATGTTAAACAGAGAATGCCACAATGTAAAAGCTGAAAGTACACTGAACAAAATGCGATCTAAGTATAATCCAAATAAATCTCTTAATTAATCGAAATAAAGACCTAAACAATATGATAAATTGGGCATTAAAAATAATTGAAATAATCATTTTTCTTAGCTTAATTAGGAAAACAATGTTTTACAAAGTTTCATTCTTTCTTATTTATAAGGGTATTTTTTTTAAAAGGTATATAACCTTCGATAAGGATAACTGCAAAAGCCCTTATTCTAGGCAACTGTCTTAGAACAGACTTTGTTCTGAATACATTCTACAAAACGTACTTCCAAAGTTCGAATCTTTATCGCCTGACTCTATTTATTTCTAAACCTCTAAAAAACATCCATTACAATTTTTCAGTACGATTTGATTGAACATATGCATCTTAACAATTTTCTAACAGTGTAGACGGTTTTGGAGGTGCACAGCGTTGAGTCGTGTTAATTGACTAGCGATTATGTTGCCATTAATGGGGCCATGTTGTTGGATTTAGTTAACCCCTTCAACAGCAACAACAAAAACCAAAAACTGTGGCAACAATGCTCCTATTGCCACACGTTGACCGCAGCTGCACGTGCTGCCAGCAGTCAAAAAACAAGAGTCGGCCCTCTATTCCCTCTCCTCCGCTACACACACACACACACACACATCCTTTGATATAGCCGATTGAAGCTTCTTCTTGTTGCCATTTTAGGAGGAACTGCTGTTGCTGTCGCCGTATTTCCGTTTCCAAAAACTAAACGTTTATTTATTGCTCAAACAGCGCCAAAGGACAACAACGTTGCTCACACCCATTGCCGCAGACACATGAAAAAAATTCCTGTGCCACTTCAACTAGACAAAGGCCAAGCCAAAGATAAACATACGAGGACTCCAACACACACACTCACTTCCATTCTCATCCACATTCTCGTCTGATGCCAGCGAATACAACAAAAAAAAAAGGAAAAGAGACGATGCCAAAGGATGCAACACATCTTGATTTTTGCCAAACAAAACATTTTGTCGAGCACTTGCTTCCCTTCAAGGCTTCTGACTGAAATGGTCATGGCTATAACTGTATTTGGTTATGTTAGTCACGTGGCTTTTTACTTGCTTTTGCCAAATTGCTGGACAGTTGAAGGGAAAAAAGAGGACAGGGAAAAAATGCATTGAAATGATTTGTTTAGCTCTGCTTATAAAAGAAACTAAATAACCGCAAGATGGCAACATTTAAGAAGAGTAACCAAGTGCGGCGGCGGTTATTCAATGTTGGGTTGGAATATTTTGAATTTGTATTATGTTAACCTTAATACAATTTGTAAACGTTTTGGAAACAATTTACAAAAAGAACTGACAGGATTAAATACAAAATGTCATGATTCATGTTATTATTGACATGATGATCATTTAACATTCTAGGGATAAAGATATATTCAATGGCGATTTCGAATGTCATAGAAAATATTTGGTTGGGACATTTAGACAGTCGGACGTATTTATTGAAGCCTTCTAATTAATACCCTTTCGTTTCTAAAGCATTTCGTTCTACCCTATTATGAGATTATATTCCTTTAAAACAATGTTGTAAGCAATGACATTTTAATTCTCATTCAATTGAACTAAGGACTATTAAGGATACTCAGAAACATTTACTTTGGTTCTTATCATGAAATTTAAACAGATGTATTATAAAACATTTTGTCTCTATGTTTATCTTAAAATACCGATCTTTAAGATAATAATCAGTTATCATTTAACTTAAGACCTCCGTTTTTCCAATGGATCATTTCAATGGAAGATTACAAAAAGCTATATCTGAAGACGTTATTTTGAAAATACATGAGTATAATTTCTAATAATTTGCAGGTTGATTAAGTAGGTTATAGTAAGTTCTAGAAATCTTCGAACAGGATTTGCATCAATCAATTTGCTGGTAAGGTAGGGCCCCAGAATCAGTAACTGAATCAAAATCAAAGCATTGGCAACAGTTAAACTTTCTCAATTTGCATTTACCCTGATTTTCGCAAGGTGCCACTGGTCTGCGAGGGGAAAACACCATAGACCAAGGGGACAGCTTGATCAAATCTCGACAACAACAAAGGCAACAACAAGGTGCAGTTCAGTACACTGAATGCAAATGAAGAAAATGCAAAAGTATTTTCGCCATAAAAACGCTTTGTGCATTTAAAGGCCACAAGCACATTGCATTGAAGATACAAATTGAAAGAAAATTGAAATTAATATGCAAGCGGCGTTGCATTTAACCTGAGTTAGTTGAAGTTTAGTTTTATTCTTTCGTTTTTGTTTCTCTTGGCCCCCCAGTTGGCCGATATATTTATTTTAGCAGACATTTTTCTGGCGCTAAACAAGAAAAACAAATAAAAATGTCAGAAAAATATTCAAATGTTGGCATCCTGCAAGGGAAATGAAAAGAAGAAAACAGAGAACAGGAAGAAGAAAAGGATACGACAAATTTCCGAATTTAAATGGCAACATTCTTTCTAAAAAAAAAAAAAAACACTCAGAAACACATAAATCTTAGCATATGTGCATTATCTTTCCTTTGCTAAAACTTTACACAAGAAATAGATATCTTTTGGTTTATGCTTCAGTTTTTTTACCCTTGCAATTTGATCGGTCAGTTTTATGGATAAATAAATAATATTTATAATAGATAATAGATGAAATAGAAAATAATTTTAAGAATATTAAAAAAACAACAAATATTTTAACATTAACAGAGAATAAGGAAAAAAATCTTCTAATTAATTTTTTTAAATTTTTAATTAAGTTAGATAAATATATGATTTTGTTCCTGTTGAGCCTGAATATTAGTCAAGTGTCCCCATAATAAAAAGCAAACTATATACCTAATGGTATTAAGATTGCCCAAAATTTAGCTAATAAATATATTTTCCACAAAAAAAATATGTTACCTTTGACAAGAGTAATAGAAGGATTGTTTATCATTGAAATCTTAAGTCTTGTTTACAATTTAAATTAATATCTGTAAATTATTTACAATTTCGAGTTAGAGAACTTAACAATTAACAAACTAACAACTTATTGAATAATAAATTGTGAGTTCTACTCTTTAAAACCATTTTCGAGGATTTTTGAAGTAATTATTGATGTAATAACGCCGGGCTGCAAGGGATTAGACCCAACTATGTCGATAGTGTATAACAAACTGACTTTAATTGCCCTTTACAAAATTTTCAATTGTTTTTCTATTGGCTTCCTCCTCTGAGGTTTCTTTGGCTCAATTTACCTTTCCTTTCCTTTCAGTGTGTATGTCTGACTGTCTTTTCTCTTCCTTATGTCTGTCTAACATGGTCCTGCCTGCTAGCCATCTCACTGCCTGTGTCTGTTTGCTGCCGGCAAACTTAATGACCTGAAAACTTTTCCGATAATGTGGGTGAGAATTTTGTGCGGGTTTAGGAAATTATCAACTTAACACCAAATCCGGCACCAAAAAAAAAAAAAAAATTTAAAATAAATGGCAAACGTTTAGGAAAATCGCAAAGTCAACTAGGAAAACCCTCTTTTTTTGGGTTACCAATTTCAAGTGCTTGACAAAAAGTGTTTAAAGATAAGACTGACTTAGACAATTAAGGGTCTTGGGGCTTACTGAAAGGTAAGTAAATGTTATTTGTCAAGGGATTACACATAAATTAAGTGAAGAAGATGCTCTTGAGAAGCATATTTAAGTTCTTTAATTTGTTTCATTTCAGTTTCAAGCCAGTTTTGCACGCACGACAATTTTACATCCTCTTTTCAAGTAATTTATCAATCAAAGAACAAGAAAAATCTTTAGATATATTATACATAAATATTTATGCAAGACAAACATATATTTCTCAAAATAAAACTAGAAAAGTTTAATTCCTAAAAAAGACCTATTCAATTTCATTTTCTCCTTTTCTGCTTCTCTTAAATCTGATCCAATTTTGGCCAATTTCGTTAAGTTTCGACAGAATAATGTTAAACTTAAGTATGTTTTCGTTTCCATTATGATTTGCTGTGGTCTGTGGCAACAACAAACTAAACGTATTCAACGATATGATATCATAAATCTATAATACTAAATCCTATAGAAATTTTCAATATTTTTCGCGGGCAAACTGAAAATAAGAGATGAAAAAAGAAAAACTGAAAATTCTCTGAAAATAAAAAATAACAGAGAGCAAAGCGAAAATTCTCTCTTAGCAAACGAATTGAACACGAAGCGACAGACGAGTCGTGCATGTGGAAGTGGAAGGGGATGTTGGCCCATGTAAAGGAGAAGAATGGGGGATCTACATTGGAGCTCAGCCAGTTGGAATTGCAATGAAGGGGAGAAATAACAAGTGGAGAAGTAGGAGGAGGAGGAGCAAAAGATGAGCATATCGTGAAGGTGGGGAAATGGCTGGCAAAACGATGACGACACAAAAAGCAGAAACATCAGCAGCAGTGGCTGATGGCTATGACTATGGCGATGGTTGTGCCAGCAGAGGAGCGACGACGGACAACGACAACGACGACGACAAATTTCGTTTCGAGGGCTTCTGGTTCGCTTTTGGCAGCACAAACGAGCAGTCGTCAGTCAGTTGGCCAAGAAACTGGTAGCGTCTGGTGTTTGGAGCCAACAAAAGGCTGGCAACCGTCACCGGTTGGCCGGACCGGACCGGTGTCCGGGTCCGGGTTGGCCACTAACTCTAAACCCCCCTCCTCCTTTCGCATTACCGCAAGCTCTTTGCATTTTTCGAGCAGATTGGCAATTGAATTTGAGCGACGCATAGCCAGCCAAGAAAAGTGGCCAGCCAACAGTAACAGCAGCAACAGCAACAACAACAACAACAACAGAAAGAGAAACAACAACTTCAACATCATTTTGAGGTGGTGAAGAGGTCCAACAACGCAGCCAGGACACCAAAAATTTTCTTGGCCAACAACTCTGGTTTGATTAGCCAAGTCAAAGAAATGGCGAGCCAAGATCAAACCAATTGACAGCTAAACGTACACACATACACACACACACTAACACACAGGGACAGTCACACGCAACAGGAAACAGTGGAGCTTGGCAGTCAACTAACATCAACTGAAGGATACGTTCGTCTCGATTATACAGCAAAAAACTTTTATACAAACAAACAAAACGTATTTCAACTGCAAATCAACAACAACAAGTGGCCATTTTTGTGTTGTGTGTGTGCTGTATACTGTGTGTATATTGTGTGTGTGTGTGTGTGTGTGTGTGTGTGGTGTGCGTGTTTGGGTCACTCACAAACCGACCCCACGTGAGCTGCCAAGAATGTTGAGGAAACTCTCTGGCTTTGGAACCAACTGGACACATGCTAGGCAAACCTCAAAGGATCAGCATCAAATAAAAATAAAAATAAAAACTCCACGAAATTAATTAATACACAATTAATAGTGCTTAATCAAATCAATTACAATTATAATCGAAACGTAATAACCAATATAATACACAATATAAATATATATCTATCACTTATATTACGCAAAAATATTAACCAACAATGAGAACTTTTTAGTGCAATATTATCAAAAACAAATATATAACTGAGAATGCTTAAAACAATTTAGCAAACAAGTTATATAAATTTAAATATAATCTAAATAACACACTATAAATTACAATACTATACATGTGTTAATTCTAAGCACTTGTAGACAATTTAGTTTTCAACGTAAATTCAACAATTATATACACAATCGGCGCGAGTTGATTTTTTGTTCAACTAAATCAACAATCAAGTGAATGGAAGGCAAATGCAACCCGTTAAAACAGCAGTTAGGAAAAGTGTTATAAACTGGTAAGTCATAAAATTAAAAAATTAAATAAATTAAACAGAATTTGTATACACATTAAGTGATATCTTGAGAGTTCCTAACAAGGACATTATGTAGTTTAATTTTGGTTATAAACAAAATGTCTACATAAACAGATTGGGGAAATGAAAATCAAACAAACTAGTCAGTCCTTTTGAAGATGTTTACGACTTACGTCTCACAATATTGAGAAACCTTATGAAATACAAAAATATTTGAAAAATGGAATCAGTTTAGATAATTTATTAAAGAAATTAATGTTGATACATGTTTTTATAAATATATATCCTATGTTTTCTAATTGAAAAACTTCTCTATCCAAATTCCAATGCATTTGAATGACCTTGACCTTAAAGAATTCTTTTCAAACAACAACTCAAATTCTGTTTTTTTTTTTTATTTTGAGTACTCAGTTGTAAATGAAATAAATTAATTGTTATGGATAAATCTTCTTGAATTTGGTTAATATAGGCTACAACCTATCATCACAATGGAAACACTGAGAACGTGATTTCAATCAGACCATTTTATTTTTGTATACGTCATTGTAATATGTGTCCTAAATTAACTAAACTAACTAAAGCTTGGTCGCTTGGGCTTTAGCCTTTAAAAAACATTCTTCCGAAAAGAAGATGTTTCAAATTGTTTTTATTTAAACACTTAATTTGTTCATTAAAAAAATGTCTTAAAATCCTGAATTGAAATGAAAGCCTCATAGGTTTAAAAAATCGCTAAAATCGCTTTTTATATACTTCGAAAAGATTACCTTAAAAATTAAACTCACATTCTGTCAAAGGTCAATATTTTTTGTCATCAAAGAGTGGTCAAAGTATATCTGGGGACTAGAATTCATCAACTTTGTTCTTATTCACAAACAAAAAAAAAAATTTGAACTAAAAAGATTTGAATCTTTACCCTTTGATGAAATTTAATATCTATTAGAAATAACATTATTTACTTAAAAATTTAAAAAATAAAAACCAACTTTTTAAAAATTCACTGTAACGTATGTACATATATGCATCGTTTAAGATCGAGAATGCGACTCGTGAATGCCTGTTTAAAGATAAATAAAATATTTTAATATTTATTTTTCAATTCATCTTTCTTATCAATGTGTACTTATATAAATCATTTAATTTTTTAGTACATTTTTCTTATCTCAATTCTGCAGATTAATTTATCTTAAACGACAAAGTTTTGTTTGTTTCTTTCTTTGTTAGTCTTGTACATTTCTCTTAGGCAAATCAATTAGTTTTAATTGCCTGGCGCATTGGCAGGCAACTTTAATTTATTTTAAATAAAAAAATATATATTCACAGAGATATTTGTATCTCTCTTTGGCCCATCAATAGAATCAATGCTGGTCCCCATAAATCTTACAAGCCGTTCGTGTTCAAATGCAAAACTGATAAAAAAAAAAAAACTCAGAAAAATAGAAAAAAGAAACGCGATTAAATGAAAGAAAGAAAAAGGAAACTGACCATGGACATATGCAGCCAGTCAAGAGGAAAGGACACAATGGCCTTTGCCAATTTCCTGAAAAAAATGTAAAAGGAAAAATTGCTAGGATAAAGAATTATTTGCCAGGATGTCCGAAACATTGTTGGTGTCAACAAAAAAAATTCCTTTTCAGCGCCAAAAGACAACAAACACAAAAACAAAAAAAAAAAACAAATCAAAGAGGAGAAGCGAAAATAAATGTGAAAACATTAAGCAATGCTTGAAACGCGAGCAATTAAATTTGGTGTTAATGTTGATGCTCTTGCAAAAAATGTTATAAACATTTCTAAGTAATGAAGATGAACTTTGAGCTTTGAGCAATCTCAATCGGTTGTCGACAAGTTTTATAAAATTTGGCTTTATTTTAATAACCTTATCTAACGTTTATACCTTCTGGATATACCATATATTCATATTTGTATTCAGAAAGTGCTTTACCCAAAGAAAATTCTCTCTTTCATGGATAGTAAAGTGGATTGTAATTGTAAATCTTCAAGTTTTTGTAGTACTAAATTCACTTTATGGCGATCAAGGTGGTCAGCTTCTGAGGTTGTGCAATGAATACCTCACGATCAGTAAAGCAATGTTTAAGTAACATAAATCTTCATGTAAATTTCTAATGTTCAGACTACCATATCACAGCAATTGAAGGTAATAAAAATACGAACAAATTTCAATTATATAGAAATAAATATTCAATCAATACATTGAACAAAGGGAATAGAGAGAGAGATCACTCAATACGTTTTAAATTTGTTAGATTTTTAAATTTTAAGTTTAGATCTTGTTGGAATATCTAATAATTTATAGTTTCTAAAGTAAAACTTGATACAAAGACTTTCAACTTCGCTAACTTATAAAGTCAAAAAACCTTTCATAAAAGCAGATTTACACCGAATTCGTAAGAGTGTACAAATTTCGTTGAACAAGAGTTTTCGTTTAATTTTTCGTAGAAGGGGAAGTAGTCTCTTTTAGTTTTTTGGCCAATTAACTCAAGAAAGGAACAAAGATTTTTAATTGTTTTAATGGCTCGTAAATTATTGCCCAACTACCTCTCAGGGTACCTCTCACCCTCTTGCCTGTAGCAAACTAATTTTTGAACAACTTTTGTAGTTGTACTTTTTGACCGAGATCATAAATTTAAAAGGCATTAAGAAAACATCTGAAATTTCCAAAAATTTTATGGCGGCACAAAGCAAATAGAAAGCCTTCAAAATAAAAAAAAAATGAATTGACTATGTAAGATATGATTTTACTTTTTTTTCTCGTTTCGTTTTGCTCAATAATAATGTTTGCCATATTTTTACTATAATTTTCAAATGTTGTGTCTGGATGGACAGAAACCCAAACAAAAGCCACGTTGTCTGTGCATTGAACCATGACCCATACGCAATGACTAAATGCCTTCCCCAGCTCCATTCAAAATGAACCACAAGCCAACAAAAAGGATGAGCTGAAGGTTCAAAGGATAATGCTTGGATGAGAAGATGTGTGCGTATGTCTGTGTCTGTTGCTCTGAGTTTTGAGGGTGCTGCCTTTAACATATCTTCTCTGAGCCGGCCTATAAATTCCTTATATTCAGTATGAATTTAGTATTTGAAAGTATGTTGAATGGCTTTTTTGGTTTTAGGTTAAGTAGGAACGCCCTCATAGGCTGTAGCTTTCAACATCTCTTGTCATTTTGGTGTTTGGTGCATTCTTACATTATTTATGTGGCGCCAGGCTGTTCCTGAATGGTTCTTCCTAGTAGAATGACATTTTTATTTCAATTTCTAAGGGGCTTGAGGTTCAAATGATTAGTTATCTTGTGGTAACAGCTGTAAAGAAAACCAATTTAGGCTTTAAAGATCGTTTGAAACCATTAATTTTCCTAACATTCGACCAAAGAGTCGAATCGCACTTCTGATTATCTAAGATATTTTCAAAAGTGGTGACAAATCTGTTTCAATTGTTTAAATAGTCTGCAACATTCTAGTTTTGAATGCAATTAAAAAATTATGTTTTAATGTCAAAATATCTTTTTCAAAATGCCATCAATTTGTCTTTAAACTATTTTTCTTTGTGCCTCAAGTTTTTATTTCCCTCTTGTTTGCCCTCATCATCATCATCCTTTTGGCCACTGTCAAGTTAAATTATATTCGGCCGCCAAATTCAGTCAAAAACCATAATTTTTCTTTCGTTATTTCTTTTGCCTAGACCTAGCTAGACATGGCATATAAAACAAACAAACAAATAAATCGCCAAATTATTATTTCCTCATCTCGCTCTGCCTTCTGTCTCAGTGGTGAAGAAAGAATAAAAAAAAAATACATATAGAAATTGGTAGAAAACTTTATCTGCCCCTTTTGTCGTCCAGTATTTGCAGTAATGATTTACTCGATTTGCATATTTTTGCACTTATAAAAATGCACAAACGATTTTTCATTTTCATTTTGTGCTCGAAAACTTATTAGTGCCGGCGAGCCTTTGATGGGAATAGCTTTACATATACATATATACAGCTTCCTTTTCTTCCTTCTCCATAATGATGATGTCGATGGTCCAGTCCCGCCAGCCGCCTTGTTATTTATTTGTTATGCATGGCAGGCAACTTTTTGTCCCATGCCCATGCCGCGTATACTTAATGTGAGGCAAAGAGGTTTTTTTCGTTCTTTTTATCTATCTCTCCGTCTCTCTCTCCCCCCCCTCTCTTATTTGTTTTGAGTTGTCTTTAGCTGCATTGTGGCAGCGCCTAAAAGTCTAATGCAGCAAAACATATATGACTTGAGATCAAAATATTGTAAAAGAATACAACAATTTTGATATATGTTTGTAGCACCTAAGAAATATGGTACTCTCCTAGCTACTCTATAGTTGGTAACTAACTAAATTTAAGCTACATGAATTACTGATGGAAATAAGATACAGAAGAGTAAAAAAGTTTTATCAAACTTTTATCTTTAAAGACTGATTTCAACCTTCCTATTTGTAATCCTTAAATTGATACACAACTTTGGTTTATGAAGAAGTCTCACTAATGACAATAAAATAGCCATCATATACATACTGCGACAAACGTCTGTTTTAAGAATCACTTAAGTATTTAGTCTGTAGAACTAACTAAGAAAAATTAAAAAGCAAATATCTAGTTTTAGAAGTCGAAACGTAAGTTTTAGGTTCCTAGGTTTGTATATAATTATTATAAACGTATTTGAGACATCTTTAGTTTAATAACAAATTTCTTAGTCAAACTTGTTAGGGTATTAGAAAATTCAATTTTTCATTGCTGCTCTTTGAATTTTCTTAGTCTTCAATTCATTTCCTTAACATCAAATACTCTTACTCTCTACCTCCATTTTCATCTCAATCTCTCGGGCCTTTGGTTTCTTGGCACACATAGTAAAGACACGCACCTCTCGGTGCCAGCATCCCCTCCACACTCCCATCCCCTATAGACTTGCCTGGAAGGTCTGCACTCACTGGTCTCCTCTCTGTCATCGCATGAGCCAAGCATAAACATATAATAAACAAACGCAGCCAGATTGGAATTGCTTGCCAACTTTTCTCAAAAAGTTGGCAACGCATCCTGTGGAATTCGGGATGGGGTTGGCAATGGGAGGGGCCCCCCGGCTGGGTCGCGTGGCATCGGCCTTTTGCTATTCTGGCAACCGATTGTGGAGGCGCCACCTCTTGGCACTCTCATTATGATTTTTAATTGCTGACGCACCCAATGAAACAAATAAGAAATTTGACGTCATCAACATTGTCGATTGTTTATTGGTCAAAACAGAGAGTGATTAACAGAGAGAGAGAGTGAGAGAGAGAAGGAGTGGGTGAGGGGGCTCTATTGGCCAGACATTCCAACAGGTGTCCAATTATCATTATTAATTTAATGATTATGTGTTTATCATCACGTTTTGCCCGGTTTGATTGGCCTTTGGCAAGGCCGCTTCATTCCTGGGGTTGAATGTCTTGTAAAAATTTATTGGCCAATATTCAAACATTTTTGCCGGTTGTTTTTTTTTTTTTTTTTTTGTATTTATTTTTTTGTTTTGCTTTTGTTGTACTTTTTTGGCAGCCAGTTAATATTCAAAGTTTTGTTTGCCAATTTCCTTTCAGTTTTTGATTTTATGTTTTTTCTTTTACAATTTTCTTTCGGCGGTTTTTTTGATTGACATTTCAGTTTTCATCAAAGTTTCCTCAGGGAAAGTTCGCTGATTTGTGTGATAAGAAAATAATTAATTCCTAATACCAATTTTTTAATTAATATCATTTTAAAAATCAATTATAAGTAAAAGGTTAATCTCAAATTTTAAAATCCACCACGAAAATATTATTCTGTGATAAAAAGAAAAAAGATAAAAAGTGATAAATAAGAAAATAAAACTTAGACATTCCTCCATATATTTTAAATCAACTTCATAAAATTTAAAAGATCCGAAAAAATATCTTTCCTAAACAGTGATCTTTCAATCATAAGGATAATAGTCAATATTTTGGCCTTCAGAATAACAAAGGTAAACAATTGTAAAGTAAAACTTTAAGTTTATAATTAAAGTTTAAAATTTGCTTGTTTTTTCCTATTTGTTTGATTGCATTTTATAAATGAACTTATAAAATTAACTTAACATTAAGTTAAGCTACATATATTTATCTTAAGTTATCTTCAATTCTCAGCTAATGTTCAAGAAAAACAACATTAAACTCAAAGAGATTTGTTGGTAATAACATGAGGAAATATTATATTGAAAATGAATTAACAGTTTCATAATTTGTATGTAGTTTTTTAATGTGGATGAAATGTTAAAAGACATTTATATTGATCATAGGAGAGCCCTCACAAATCGTCGCTTTATATTCTGTTATTAATGATTTCAAGCATTTCTGAAACTTTAGTTTATTTACTTATTTGCAACCTTCTAAGAAAATGTTTCGCACTTAATTTAGTCTCAAGGTTTTTGTGCAAACAAATTAAGTGAAACATTCTAATTAAAAGAAAAGAAAAACTTAAAAACTAATTACAATACGCCCTATAGAATAGAATCGAAAGAGAACAGAGTTTTTAGTCGCTTGTTTCTTTGAAAATGAAAAAAAACTGAAATAGATGGAAAACAAAATATACAAAAGCAGATGCATTTGTATCTGTATTTGTGTCTGTATCTTCAGACGTATCTGTATCTGTAATACAAAAATAGACGCAGCGGCGACGCTTTCAACGCGTCTTTGCCCGCGTCAATTGCGCGTCATCGAAAGACGCTAGTCAAAAAAGACTTACATATACCCATACATATGTATATATGATATATGTAGGACCGATCTAAATACTATTTATATGCATATATGTACATGGTGTATATATATATTTTGTAGATATATGTCTTGTACATAAGGGCAGGCGACAGTTCTGCGCAATTTTTTCTGCTTGTCGATCTTCGGGGACCAGCGTCAAGTGTGTCCGAAAATAGCAAGGTACAATGGGCAAATGAACGAAAAAAAAAAAAAAATACAATAAATAAATAAAAACCCAAAAAAAAAGTGTTCGAAAAAATCAACAAAGACTGAATAGCCGAAAGCCGCTTCTAGAACAAATAAATAAAAGCCAAATGAAAATTTTCAAACGCCCGAGCGCAGCCAAAAGGCGAAACGTCAAACGATTTTTCGTAGTTTTTGCGTTGTCCGTGAAAGCTACTTATATATAAAGACATACCTATTATATATGTATATAAAACCCTATACATTCATCTATTTAATAATCTTAACAATTTTAATTTTCACACATTAAAAATGTTTTTTTTTTTTGCATTTTATGGCCGTGGTTTGGGTGAGAAAATGAAAAAAGTTATTTATTCATAAATAGATATATTTGAGACACTATAGTAATAGGTAAAAATTTTGTATTATAGCTCGACATATTTAATGCATGATGTCAGATTAAGATCATGAGATCATGCAGCAACAAATTGATTATTTTTTTTTTTTTTTTAATTTTTAATCAAACATTGTTTTGATCGTCTTACATTATATCTCTTTCCTTATGGCATCTTTCATGGAGACAAAGCCACAGAATTAAAAAGTTATAATAATAATGAATCTGCAAAGTAATGAACTTATTTTCATTGAAGTTTGGTTATTTCCATATATTTTGTAGGCAGATCTGAAGAAGTTTGTCCCTTAAAGTATGCAATCTACTGAAAAAGTATTTATAGTTTACAACAAAATTTTACATTTTTAATAAGTCTCAATAAACAATGTTTGCTTAGCAAATTTAATTATTTTATTTATTTATTATTCACAATACATTTGACGATTTCTTTAAATGTTTCCAAAGGCACATTTTCGGGCCAATTATTGCATACTTTTAAGGTCGATTTTGCCATTGTATTAGGAAATTCTCTTATCTATACTCTGCGAAATCAAAATATTTTAATTTTCTAAGATTGTATGAATTTTAGGATTTTGCTGTTGGATGTTAATATAATATTTCAAAAAAATAGTTATTGAACTTTTTGTAAAAACAAAAAAGTAAAAACGATGGATTCAGCCGTATCATTATTCACCCCTTCACAAAATTCTATTGAATTTTCAGAGTTAAATAACTCGTTGGTCAAAATAGATTTTAATTTTGGATGCAATACACTTTCCCAATAACCGTATAAATCAAATTGTCAGGCCTGTTCTATGGGCAATTAAGGCCAAATGTTTCACCTCTTTCTTCGTTTATGCTCATAATTAACACATGCGTAAGCAAATTGTCTGGAAATTGAAATTTTATTTGAAATTGGCAGCCGTTCAATGGCACAGTTTCTTCCCACAAAACTGACCTCAGTTAATTTAAATAGCCCCCTGCATCTTTCTCTCTTTCTCTCTCTATCTCTGTCTCTTACTTTCTGGCCAAGACGAAGAGTAGTCACTAAGTGCTGACGATCAGACGGTTTGTCTGGCAGGGAAAACTTATTGGCAAAACTCCATGGGAACATAAATTATATATATGTATGTACGTACGTACATATATGGCCCAGCTTCCAATTTTCTGTTTATGCCTTAAGAACTAAGGTGGCTATGGTAATTACATTTTATTTGTATAGAATCGGTATAAGAGGAAATGGGTATATTTTAGGTTTCTCGGGGGAATCCCTCTGGTTGCCAAGAATTTTGCTGCATTACGTAATACATATAAAGTTCATTGCCGTTATTCGATTTTTTCCGTATTTTTTTTTTTTTTACTTTTTGGAAGCGAGCGTGAGAAAAAAAGGCAAGATTTTGGCAACCTATCATCTTGGCAGAGGCCCACTTTTTCACCCTCAACACAGTAGACCAGAAAGACCATTTAACTCGAAAGCACTTAGAACTATATAGGCACAGTGGGACAAAAGTAAATAGAAGAAAATCTATCATAACTTAACTCAAAATAATATTAATAACAATCACATCAAAATAAAGCAAAATGAAATTTTTCTTAATTTTAAATAACAGTTATTATTATTTTAAAACGCGATTAGATATTACTCTATTTGGGAAAGACTTTTTATAATATATTTTTAGACAATTTTTATACATTTATGTTGATATTATTAATATCTGAATGAATAGTTAATATCTTAATGATGCGTTTAAGCCTAGCTTAAAGTTATTACTAAAAACTTAGGATAATAATGATACAGATCTTTACAGAATCCCTATGAAGAGTATATTGATTTTATACGTAATCAATAAGTCTCTATAAGATTTCATATTCTACACGAAGGCATATTAATCGAAATTTAAATTATAAAACTTGATGGATAGATAGAGTCTTAAAAACCCAACTGATATATCTAAATAGCAACCGATGTGACACCAATTAGCGGCATCTGTGGTCTAAAATATGAATTAGAATTAGTAGAAAGATTTCAAATAAATAGAAAATTCTCTTTAAGATAAGGAAATTTATGAGATGGGTACATAAACCAGTCATTCGATTTTAATGCTTTGTTAGATTTAGATAAGATTTGCCTAGATTAAAAGTTCACATTTTAAAATGAGGCTAGGATATAAAAGAATTTAATAAAAGTAGAATCTTAAAATTTGTGTACTGAAATTTGTTAAGATGTTGTTATGTTTACTTTGAGAGTCCTTGGAAAGATAGTTTCGAAGTGTTTTAATGTAGTTTAGCAAAAGAATTTTTTGTATTGTTGATCATAGTTCTGCGTTCATTAGGTTTTTGAACGATGTAGGAAAGATATTATCTCTACAAAATGGTAATAAGTAAGATTCAACCTCCTTTGAATTGTTTCAAAAACTAAAATATGAAACAAATTAACAAAACTATGCCAAATTTTTTAACATTTACTATTTACGTCAAATATATTAAGGTTTGCGTCTTAAGCCATATACCGATTGCATAATATAACTCAATTGTTTCGTTTTTCTCTTCATATCATTGCAGACTGCAAAAAAATGCGATGAAAAAGAAAGCCTCGTTGGCCAATTGAGGAGTAGTAACTGCAACATTCTGCCTATTCGGCCTGACCAACCAATGGTAGTAGAGCAGTGCAACCAGTTGGGCAAGACGACAAGGAGGAGACTAAGAAGCCAATGCATTTCGTAAACTTCTTTCAACAAATCGCAACGCATATGGCAACTATTTCTTGCTTAGCTCACATGCGCATGAGAAATATTAAGCATACGCCTGTTGGCCCAGCAAAATATCTACTGTATGTATGTAGTTGTACGTGTGAATGAGAGGTTTACCAACTGCATTGCTGGCACGACCCAGCCAAAAAAACAAAAAAAACCAACTGGTGCTTCCGAATTGGATACGAACGATGATTATGGGAATTTTTCTTTCTTTTGCAAGCGTCGCATTGGCAGGACACTTGCCCGACTAGCGACAGGACGACCAATCAGAGCAAAGTTTGTGCGCACTATCCTAGCCGAAATGAACAAAATTCCTCAAGCTGATTGTAATTTAGTTTATATAGTTTATTCAACTTTTATTTTCAGTCACATGCCCAAGCCAATGCCTCTAATTTCAATTTGTGAACATCTAAAACAAAAAAAAGTGAAATAAGAGGCTTAATTTAAGAATTTCAATATGATAAATATCAAAAACATTAGAAAAAAAAAAACGAAAAAATGAAATAAAAGTTTTGTAAAGCTTCACAGCGGCACAGCAAAAAAAAAAAAAAGGAAACCGATTACCATTTTTGGAATTTTTTCTTTTTCAATCGTTCTACTAGTCATCTTCCATCCTAATGGAATAATTTGGATGCTTGTAGACAGCATTATATGGCATTTTGTGCACGCCAATTTAAATGCTTAAAGATCAAATATAGTTGAATCATTGCCACAGCCAAGTTAACCGCAAGTAAACTATAATTTTTGGTTTTATTACAAGTGAGTAACGAGACCAAATCATTCCAGTGGCAGCCAACGCACAGCATTGATTTAACGATATATTTTGAGGTGGACGACTTAAAGAGTCACCCAATCCAGCTAAGACGAGACCCTAAAAAAGATGTACAAATATTAATAAATTCAATTTGACATTAAAAAACTAATCCTTAAATTGTTTATAGTTATATTTAACCGTTTATTTATATCTGATGACTAATACTGGAAACTTTTTATAACCTTACCCATTTGAACATAGGTGCCCAAAAAGAACACGGTACGTGGTCCTTGAAAAAATTCGAGATGAAATTATATACTCTAGGAAAACAAATTGAGTGCTCTTGATAGAGTTTTACCTACCCGCTGGCGATTCCCAAAGTGGTCTTACAAGTCCAGGCACAAATCTATCAACTGAACTTATAACTCCTTTATACACTTTGGATAATATTCCCGGATTCTTCGACATGTTTGTGATCTCTTATTTTTTTGGTTGCTTTCCTTAGATTGTCACATAAGTGCCATGTGTTTGGTATACGGGTTATAATTTTTCCAACATTTTTTTCCAAAGGGATTTAAAAGTTTGATGACGGAGAAAGCAAAGACTGCTCTTACTCCATTCTCTTGTCTAAGCGGAGGAGTTATTCTCAAAACACACAAATTTTTCAATTCATAAAGTTATATTAATTTTTCTTCACAGTCCTTGGTAGATGAGTTGTCTAAGGGACCCAGTCAATCGGGCAACTGAACAAGGAGGATCCGGGTTCAAATCCCAGGATAGTGTATGGATGTAGTTTTTAGTCTAAGCCGAAGGCCTTAGTTGCCAGTGCTTGTAATTAGTTAGGTTGATAGTTTACAACTATATCCCCCATACTCATAATAATAATAATAATAATCATTTTTCTTATCATCGACCAACAGTACTGGATTAACCTATTCTGGATTTTGAAATTAATGTTTACTTGGATATATTTCTGGCTCTGGTTTTAGAAATTTACAATATTCTATTTCACAGCAGCAAAAGAAGAAGCGAGTTTAGCAAATTGTTTTAAAATTGTCTAAGAATAAGAGAGATCGAAAATGTTGTCATTAAATCAAAAGTGACAGTTGCGCTTTTGTATTATAAATTTAAAGTATTCTCGAGAAATGCGTGTGTTTTGAAAAATTTACACCCAACTAATATAGCCGACCATATTCTTTAAATAAAATTTACGTTGAGCCTTGAAAACGAATTGACTTTAGCCAGACCAAAAATATCTATATAAGATTGTTTGCAAACAGATACATTTTTTAACGATTGTCAAAAAAAATAACTAGTAAGTATATGACAATATTACGAACGTGCGAAACTATTGGCCTACAAATATATTTGTTCAGAAAATTTTCAAAAATTTACAAACATACAATCAATTGGTATGTTATATTTTCGTTCATTGGCAGAAATTCGAATTTTTACTTCCAATTTTTTTTCGCCTTAAACATTTAAGGCAAGAGAAATTTTCAGGATTATACAAACCTCGTTTTGCCCATTACTATTCAAGCCGACTATTTACTTTTGACTAGAATTGATTTTTAATAAAATAAAATGAAGTAAACAAGTCATCTCGCCGACTTTGGAATACCATGCACCAGGAAAAACAAATATTTGAAATTTCGAAGACCAAATGTATGTTTGTTAAATTATTTTACATGTCTTATCATGCCATATGCTGTCTCACTCTTACAAGCACACGTGCACTCTAGCGCCGCCACTAGCCTACGGCCAACTTCGGCCTTTTGGACCACCTAGTGAAACAGTTTTATACATACATTTTATGTGTTTCTACTCCGAGTCTACTTACCAAATTTGATGGCTGTAGCTCTTATAGTCTCCGAGATCTACTGGTTCATATGGACGGACGAACGGACATGATCGTTACGGCTGTTGATGGTGATCAAGAATATACCCATAGGTATCAGCTATGGTCAGCATTATTTGCGCCAAATGAACAACTTAATAAAACATTGTTGTATGAAATGACTGTATCTAAAACTTTGCGAGATCCGAAAGTCCTTATAGAGCGATTGCAGTCCATAACTGGTCTGGAGCCAAATCAACAAGTGTCCCTACTTTCTGTTGCTCATATTTTCCTTCATTCTATCTTCGAAGCATATACGAATACTGAAATCAGAGATGATGAAATTAAAATGATTTGTGAATGTATTTTCTCCCTTATCAAGGCGGAAAACTTTGATGTACATTAGTTCGCCGCCCTTGTTGTAGGAAAACTAATGGCCAAATATGAAGAATTAATCGATAGAAATTAAAAAGAATTGTAATTAATTTTATTTCTAGAAACTATTTTCCCATAAAAAATACTCTGCCGACATCGGATGAAGATAATTTGGCACCTCATATAGAAGCTCGTTACATTTTACCCGAGGTTTATTGCGCCAACAGTTCATCGGATTATACAAAACATAACTATAAAGCTCTTTCCTATGCGACTTTCATGTCAAACACTGCGGTTTATTATTTTAATGAAGATAAACTCAAACTGTCGTGTCAATAACGAAAAGCTGTCAAGTCGGCACAGCAATTAGACGAAGGAGTTGAGGAATTCAAGTTAACAAATAAAATGCCAATCAACCATGATGAACCTGTTGCTAGAGCTAATATTACTCCTCTCCAGCAAGGACCTCCTCCACAAAATAGAGCTGCTAAATCTAATGGGGAACTTATTGTGGTATCTGCATGCAATGACGATGTCAATAGCTTAAATGATTTGATCCGAAGCTGTGTGTCTTTTGGAGTACAAACATTGGTTTTAAGCGACTCGACAAATTTGAGGCAAACTAATAAAATCACGAACTATAACTAATCAAAAATGTATTACAGGTCCGAAACTGAAGGAGACTTGCCAATCTTGAAAGTTAAACCTGAATTACTTGACGATTATTTGAGTGTGAAGAAGATGGAGAAATTTTCCATTGTTGGCATAGAAAACATAGAAACAAGTTACACCTTAAAGAATTTTGATTCGGCTCAAAAAACGATTTTAGTTCTTGGGTAAGTCAGTCTTGGAAATAACTTAATAATTTTATTAGTCTTTTTCTATAAATATTAGTCAGGATCGACATGGTACACCAGAGAATTTAAAAGAACTTTTGGATTGTACAATTCAATTCGGGCAGACAACAACCCCAAATATTATAAACAAAGCACAGTGTCAAGCGGAGCAATAATTGGAAACGAGCCACCAAGAGTATAAAGCAACATCAAATGTACAAATCTTTAGTTTACGCGTGGTATCCATCCCCAAAAGGAGAGAATCGGTCCAATCTAAGAAGTATATCTAACAATAAGCTTAAAAAGATAAATTATTTAATTCTCTTTATATCTTAGCCAATGTAAAAACCAGAAAAACTTCTAGCTAAGCATTTTAAAAATAAGCGCCAAAATAAATGGAACCAGTTATTTTTTTCTATTGCGGACTTCTAAGGGGCACACGGTTATCGATAACGCCGATAACGATATTTAATAGACATTTTTCCCGATAGCCGATACAAGGTTATCGACTGGCCACTGCCAAAAAAAAAAAAAAACAAACCAAAACAAAGGAAAATTTCGCACCGGTATCCATAGGAAAATCGCGTTTTGCATTGTAGAGTCCTTGTGCCTGTGTACAACAATTACATTTAAAACGTGTTTCACAGAAGGTTAACCAATCGAACAAGATAAAATTAAATGAATTGAAATAAAAAAATAAATAAATATGGACAGTGCAACAAGTGGACTTTATTTAAGAGATTCGGGGTAATGTACCAAATCTTTTTTTTTTCGAAATAGTTTAAAAAAGAACTTAATCGCAGTAGCAATAACTATAATAATATAATTACAAAATCCATTTTTATGGATGCCCTTATTACTATTTTTACTTCCAATTGTATGTATGTATGTAAATATGTATATGTATGTATGTATATGAAATTCAATTTAGTTTTATATGTACATAGATCAAGAAAAAAGTACTTTAGTATAAATTGGTGTTTTAAAACGGCGTTAAGCCAAAAGACCCCAAGAACTACAAACAAAACAAACGTTCCTTAAATTAGTTTATCTTAGAATTAATAGATATGCAACTTCTTCAAATACAAATGTCAAACTATAATAGTAAACTTCAAGGCAGCGCTAAACCTTTATTCAAGCTGGTAAAAGGAGATTTTCGTTTAAACCCAGTTTTCATTAAATTACTTGGGAGCCGAGAAAATCAAATTCCTACTGATCATCACCAAATATATACAAAGCTCTTCTTTAGTCCAGAATTTAAGCCTTTTCATATATCCTGCTCATCTAATGGGATTATAGCTACAAATCTCTTATTGTCACATTCTTTTAAAAATCACAAATATTATACCTTTTCAAAAGCTTTTAACGTTATTCTCGAAACCACTTTTTATAAACTGGCTGCAAGGATAAAGCAATCGACGCAGAATAGCCAAATTTCTGGTTCCGACCTCAATCATAACTTATTTATTTCTTTACTAGTGTAAACCCCAAAAAAGGGAACTCCTTATATTACATTTTTGTCATCACAAATTGATGACAGCTTTTTTTTAGGTAGCATTAAAAAACCTATCTTGTAACCTTAAATATTTTTGCAAAAGATTAACTGAAAGAATTTAATGGAAAAGACTTTAATAGGATAGACCTTTTCGTATTCTTGTACTAATTTCCTCAAACTTTGCTGAAACGGAATATGCCCAAAATGTAATGACATCCAATTTCAATTCACAGACAACAACAACGTGTTGCCACATCTCAACTGACCTACAAGATGCTGTCAAAGATGCCTCTCAATTTGCGCAAAAAGGCCGTACGTGAAGCTCGAAATCGCGGGGAACAGATTTTGGGAAACGCAAGAAACGACAACCCAAAAAGAATACCAATTCACGTACACCCTCGCCCAATTGTTTGCATTCGGATTTCGATAGTTCCGAACATAATGCCATGTTAAGTGCCACAAATGAGCAGCTACGTCATATATTGATGAATTGTAAAGAACTTTCGGATATACCACACGATTGCAATCAATTGGAACTTTTCGGCGAGGTAAAAAATTTACTTAAGCAATTAGCACCTATTGTAGAAGAGGATTGACCTACTCTCTGGCAATATTGATGCTAATTGTTACCGTTAAACGGAGCTTAATTGATATATGCTAATGCAGATACTATATTTTTGTTTCATAATTCCTACAGATCGCCCTAGTCAAGGGTCAGGCCACTACGATTTATGTACAACGCGATGGTCTAGATACACTTAAAGTAATTGTAAAGTAAATTATAATGTTTTTGTTAACCAAAATATATTCTAGAATCTTCTGTTTATTTATTTAACGTTTACGCCTATATATGTTTTCTATATTTACTGTCCATATCATGGCTTGGAAAGACTTTCTGATGACAATTTAAATATTTCGTTAGGTGTTGATATATAGAAAGATTTTTCTATGAAAAACTTTGATATAGTCAAATCAAACCATTCTTATGTTTTCCCTTGGTTCCACAAACATTATTTTTAGAATATTGACAAATCATAGAAATCTTTATCCATCATTCGAATTTTCTAGCTGTTCTCTTGTCATTACTTCAATAGAAAAAGTCTTGAATTCTTTTAACATCTTGAAAAAGTTAACTCTGCTAATCGTTATATCAATTTAACTAACTCATTTTAAGTATTTAATTAAATCAGTCATAAACTTTGCTTCCAAATTGTTGGGCTGTTAAGAAAGAAAATGAAAAAGAATTTGCAAAAGATCTGTATTTATTAATACGGATACAAGGACCACCTTAAAAAAAACAAGTTTCCATGCAGCAGTTTATTAACTAAATTATAAATATTAATGACTCTGCATTAAACTAAGAAATAAATAGCTTAGGAATAATATTTTTTGTATTGTGATGTAGAATATCATATATATTAATCACTACTAGTTTTATTCGTTAATTGCATTTTCTATCTATGAAAGTGCATGTTCTATTTAGATATCTACCAATTAAGATTGCCACGAAGAAATTTTTTATTAGTTTCCAGGTTTATGAGCCATTAAATATTAATTTTCAATTATCCTTTTCGATCTCCTGTAAAAACTAGAACTAAAATATTCCAATTTCTCCTGCAATGAATATATAAATGCAATTCAAAGATTTTTAAGGCGATTTTATTTGAACAAAGGAACAATAACAATAATAGCTTAACGAATTAATCCACGAATTAATTTCTCCAAGAGTCAGTCTCTTCATTTCATTACTCTCTTTATCATTCCTTTGAATTTTAGCTCCATCAAAGTGAGCCCACACTTGCTCAGCTAAAGAAAGCTATAACCGAACTCTCTCTCACTCAGCTCAAGCGGAAGCAGCAAGAGAGCCACCCAGAACAACAATGTTCGAGCGGACGAAGACCACATGGAAAAGAGCGACAGCAAGATCGTGAGCAGCAACAGGTTGATCGGAATGATGGAGCCATACATAGCTCCACTGGCGAATTAGTTCATTCGGGACAGCGCAACGGACACGATCATCGCGCATTCGTTTCTTGGCGTTTTCTATGGCGGTGTTTCGTTTTATACAACGTGGATACCAATCAGCCGATCAATGATCAAGCAAACGGCCGAACCAAATTACATGAATTGGGTATTAATAATGCGGCCACATTGAAATTTGTGCATCGAATTAAATACTTTGGAAGACGGCGTCAATAACAATTGTCATCATCATGAGCATGAAACTTGTTTGGCTCTGGGGGCATCCTCTACTTTCACTTGAGTCTACTTACCGCAATTACCACATGCCTGCCATTCGAGGATGGCAATAATAATAATGTCAAGATAAATGGCCAAAGTTTAGAGCTAACACAAACCATCAATATACAACGTCAGGAATATTTGCAAAGGCAATGCGATCTCTGGTCAAATGATATGGAGAAATCACAATCCCTGGACGATTTGACTGAATTCCAAATGGATCATATGATTGTGGATCAGGAGCATAAATTACTATATTGCTATGTACCCAAGGTAATGAAATTATTTTAAGTCCAAGTTCTCAAAACCAAAAAACAAAAAAAAAAATTGATGGCCCAGCACATTTCAATCATGAAGTGTTTGTTGAAATTTTCTTTGCTCTTTCCTTCGTTCTTTTTATTTTTTTCTTGTGCTTGTTTACTAAAAACTTGTTTCTTCTTTTACTGCTCTTGTTGCTCTGTTGCCTGACAACTGATCAGCTTTCAACATGTGTTACATTTCTATATACATATGCACATATATACACATAAATGTATATATGTATGTATGTCCGATTTGTGGCATGAAAGCCAAATAAATCAACAAATTGATGGGCCATCTAGTTGAAATCAAAGAAATGTGCCACACTGTAAATACACAAGCGACTAACTGAAGCTTATTCCACAAATGATACTGACATGATCGCCTATCCACTCTGTGCGTTTCTTTCAGATGTATCTTAGAAATAATCGATAGATTATAAGGCTTCATTTATGTATTATTGTTCATTATTTTGAACCCTTTTTGTGAAAAAAAACCTCAGAACCTTCGGACTTAGTTATCGCCACTCAATGCACTTACTGTCTGTATTGAATATCCTTGAGATTGAGTTTCTGACTATATAAAGTGCATAATAATCATAAATCCACCTTAGACCACTTGGACCTTATCTCGAATTGATTTAATGCATGTCTATTCATTATCTATTTGGGCAAACAGGGTGATCTTTCAGTTACTTTATTCTATTTTTTCGATGTAAATGAAATCAAAGCACTCAATACTCTTGCTGAGACACCCGCTGCATAGATCGCAGTTCAAGTTGCAGTTTTGAGGCCACAGTACAGCAATTATATAGTTATTATTATTAACAAGCAAACTGCTCATCAAAATATTTGTTATTAAAGAATAATTGCCCAGCAATTTGCATAAATTTCGCATACGTTGAGTGAATATTTAATCTATAGAGAATATATAACTTATAAAAATAATTTGATAAGCCGATGAAATGAACTCGAATGATTTGCATATACATAGTGCTTATCAAACACTCCCCGGTACCCCTACTAAAGCCATTATTAAGAGATAATCAAAATATTTTGAAATTGAAGACCATTTTTAATTGAATTAGGAAATTAAATAGAAAAACTCTTATAACTCTTATGGGCGGAAATTCTTTCTTATCTAAAAGAACCAATGACTTATTAAAAACTATTTTCTGTTTCCCTCGTTTGATTAGATTACCAAAGCCGTTTCAATCTCACCTACCCCTTTTTGCTTTCCCTATGAGTCTTCAGGTGTGAAAATATAAAAATAACTTTGTGTTTCATAGGCGAACTTTGAACCATTTTCAAAGCATAATTGTATGAGAGTGTAAGAAGTTGGCCTTCCTTTTCTAATGAATGATAGCGGCCTAATCAATCAGTTTTTTTTCAAGTCGATTTAGTTAGTTGGTAGGTGCGTATTGTTAAAATAAGTAAAGTTCTTGTAGATTAATTAGGGCTATCTTATTGGCCAATAAAGCAAAAAATTTGTCATCTAAGATGGATGAATTTAAGAGAAAAACGTAAACCCATATGAGATTTGAAAAGGGATATGACCTAATTATATATTTTTCGATTTAGAATTAAATACTTATATTTATAAATCAATATCATTTGACAAAGTACCGAATTCTTCTATTCATGTATCTATGAACAAAACTAATCCGGTTACAATAACACAAAAAGTTTACAGATAACTCGTTGTCTTCAATGTTTTTACATAGAAAATGTAATTTGAACACTCATAGAAGTCAAATATCACCTCATGTACACAAATACATAAATATATGTATAAGTGATCACCAAGTGCCAATCACCTAATTGTTGGAGGTGTGTGCTTTTTTCTTATCTTCTAGCCCTTGCAGAGAGCAGAGACGTCACTTTGAAGGCGGGGGGCCACCTCTACATACATTCATAGTGTATACAGAGTATACAAAATTTAATTTTCATTTTGCCACATCACACACACAAAGCAGTTCTTCCATGAAATCGTAAATTGTGAAACATTTATGTATACACTTATGTGGCTATTTACCTGTGGCCATTCGAGTTTTTATGTGACCGACCATTGCGTGTGCTATTTTATGATTTTTTGTTTTAGTTCCACCCCTTTGAGCATAGTTTAAGCAATACCACCGAAATTTAATCATTATATCAATATATATGCTGCATAAGATGTAAACTTATGCTCATAAGATGTAAACTAGTGTCAAGTCACCCTAAAAAGAAAAAGTTAGTCCTTATTATCCTAATTTGGCATAGTTTAGTCTTTATTAATTTTTAAAAGAGACTCATCTTAGTTCTTGCTAGTTGTTTGATACTGCACAAAACAATTGAGTGTAATTTTTATAAATCTTTTTAAAATTATTCTGTACTTCAATTGGTCTATCTAAATGTTTTCCAAATTTAATTAGGCTGTCATACACCATTCATTTTCCATTTTCATAAGTTGTGATATGTCTGAAGACTATAGATCGGTTTTTTTTAGAGAAACTTAGAATCGACAAACAAAAAGCATATGATTTATGATTTTTGGCAACATCGTTTAAAAAATTTATAGTTCTCTTCACTTTTAAAGACAGGTTTTTATTCCAAGTATTCAATTCCTAAGTTGCTTCAAAACAAAAGGAAAAAGAAGCCATCAAAAAAAAAAAACAAAAAAACCGCTTGAAAAATTTAAAAAAAGCTTACTATTGTTAAAGTCTATAAGTGAAAAGGTTAAGGAGATCAAATCTTTGCTAGGTTGTAACTAATCAACTGAAGAAATTATTAGAGTATCTTAAAGTTAATTTGTTAAAGAAATTTTTTTTCGTAATTTTCACCGAGATTTTTCCCAGGTTTTAACCTTTAAACAACTAAAGAGCTATTTGCTTATGTAATTTAAGTTGTTGTTATTGTTGTGGTTGTTGGGGCTATTGCCGCATTTAATTGCGCTGGACATTGTCGGGTCTTGACTAAATGTTTATTCATACTTATGTATATATATCTAGCTATCTATAGTATTGTGTAGTTGTACAACTTTTGTCTAAGGTAATTCATTAGGCAATTAATCTAGATTTTTGTTTTCAAGAAATTAAAATTTATTGCAGTTTGCAATTAAGCAGAAGGTAAAGCGTTTAATAGAGAAATTTTGGTTTTTTTTATGCTAATGCAAATTGCTTTAAAAATGTTAAAGATAGAGTAAAAAGTCACATTGTTTTAATGGGATTTACTTTTACTCATGTTTCATAATTAGTTTTTCTTTACAAACATTTCGTTGAAAGTGTATTTATTCAGGTTATGACGCATCACTTGTGTTTTTAGTTTATCAAAATTCATGGTAAAATTTATTACTAAAAGAGCTTATGTCACAAAAGGTAAAAACTGGAATGGAGGTTTGAAAGGGACCTTAGGGTATCAAATGATTTTCCTGGATGAGTTGTCTTTGAAGTGAGAAGTACGTGTTGAGTAAAACACATTCCAGCAAGCTTTTGTGTCTATTTTTCTTGTTAATGACTACGCCATTTTATGATTACTATTAAATTATGATAATGATTAATATTAATTGATAATTCATGATATTTTGTGTTACAAACTAATTTTAAAAGTAAAGCTTTGTTGTCACTTCATTGTATTCTAAAATACATGATCCCTTCTTATTTTAAATCTTTTATGAATATCTTACTTGATAAGAATGCGTTAATGGTCTAGAAGATGCAGATAGATAGATTGATCTATCTTTATGTATCTTTTTAAAATGTCCTTGCTGACTAAGGTGAAATTTAGTTGCTTATAGATTCTTCTCTCAACAATCTTCGTATTTTCAAACTTTTAAGTCTCGAAAGATTGATTCTACTATTTTCACATAACAAAGCCTTAAGTTATTTGGAGCTCTCGTGAGAAACACACGAGTAGAACAAGGACTAAGTAAATTAGCTTCAAGGACGCACAAGGAATGAATTTCTTAGTCCATAGCAATATAAAGATAAAGATTTAAAATGATCTAAGTATATGTATTTGAATTCCTCCGGAACTAATGGTAATCTGATTGCAAATACATTCCTCAATCAAACGATAAACATTCATCATTCCTATGAAATTTTGTTTTGTTTTTGTTAAACTGCTACACTGCGAGAATTTAAAGTGTACACAATGTGATATTTAATATATCTAAAAGCAAACGAAAATCAGTACAAAAAAATATAATGAAATAGTTTTCGTTCTGCTCCATAATTCAACGGCAAAACGAGCAAACATTGGAAAAACAAAAAAAAAAAAAAAAAAAAAATAATATTCATTGCGAAAAATTTGTTTATATATTTACCGCAAATCTAAACAATATAATTCTTCATTTTTTCAGGTGGCCTGTACGAACTGGAAACGTGTTCTGATGTTGCTCACTGGTAAATGGCACAATGGCACCGATCCATTACAGATTCCCGGGTCTCTGGCCCATTCGATTGGAATGTTCACCAAATTCTATGATCTAACTGAAGAGGAGCGGCTGAAGGTGCTTGGTGAAGATTATACGCGATTCATTTTGGTGCGACATCCGTTCGAGCGATTACTGTCCGCATATAGGAACAAATTGGAAGGTGATGCACCAAGTGCACGTTACTTTCAATCTCGTGTGGGTAGGCAAATAATCAAAGAGCTGAGACCGGGAGCGACCAATGAATCACTGAATCTGGGCGATGATGTTCAATTCGGAGAGTTTGTGCAGTATTTACTTACACCCGAATTGAGTAGAACGAATCAAACGGAATACAATGAACATTGGGAGGTCATAGCTAAGCTCTGCAATCCTTGCGTGATGAAGTATAATGTGGTTGGTGAGTTGGCTATTGAATTTGTTAACTATGTATAATTGCTCTAACTAATTTGTTTATTCCCAGGCAAATATGATACATTACTTGATGATTCCGCTTTGGCTTTATATCTGGCCGGAGCACAAAATTTAACATTCCCTACTGGACATAAGCCATCCAGTACTCGTGCCAATTTGCGTAATTATTTCGATCCCTTACCAATCGGAGCCATACGACGTCTATATGAGATCTATGAGGAAGATTTCCGTCTATTTGACTATGGGATGGATGATGTTCTGGGTTTTGAGTTCGGCTAAAACTCGCTTATAATTTTAACTCTTCGATAAAACCGTACAAACAACATTTGTGATTTAGAACTAGGCATTACATCTTATTTAGTTTAGTTTAACAAATTGTAACTAGCTCAAGGCGAATATTAATTAATACATATTATTGAATAGTTGTCGAATTGTTGTACCAAAACTCGTAATACTATTGTTAAAATATATTTAAATCGTTAAACATTTCCCGTACATTATGATACAATTGTTAGAAGATTGAAAATTATTGCCAAGTATCATATGGAAGGATATTATTAACAACATTTAAGCTTTTATTAACTCTATAAAAAAAACTTCGAGAGTTGTTTTCACTCAGTTTGGGTGGACAGAAGTAATAAGCTTCTTGCTGTTGAATTATAGCGACAAGTTTTCCAAACTTAAAGAGCAAAATTGTAAACTTTAGCACTAAACTAGAATTGGTTATAGACTATGTCTACAATTAAGATACATTTTTATCAAATTATTTGATAGTATATTATCTAAATATACAATCATCAAAGGGCTGACATTTTTAATATTATAAATGAAACTTCAAAAACAGTCTGTGGACATATGAAAAAATATAATATTTGTAGTACATAAAACATTTTTAAATGAAATGGATCAAAAGTTTTAGCCCACAACTTTCTAGTACACAAATTATTAACAGCTTTTGTTCTGCAAAGAAATTCAGATATTAATTTACTTACTGCTCAACATTTCGATTCATCACTTTATAAATTAGTTTTGCACATTTAACTTACGATATTGACGATATTAAAGTCAATCTCAATTAGTGTACCCACTCTTTGACTCTGGGACTGAGTTATGTCCCATGTGAGTCATAACCAACGATTTTTATCCAATTTTAAAATATAATTTTGCAAATAAGCCATTTCTTTACTAATTGGCCCCTTTATACAATATGAAGATTTTAAGCCATTTGGTAAACAAAAAGCTTTATAATTATTCCCCGATGCGTTAAAGGCAACAGATTATCGGCAGAATTTCATTATTTCAACATAATTAGAAAGGAACATAAATGAACTTAACCAAGTGGGAAAACCAATAGGAGATTAAAAGCGAAGTTCACTTGCCTCAATGGCCGCAAACGAAAATTAATTTTTACACATTTCCATTGAATGTTGATAACACTCGACATTACCGAACTCTTCGGGTGCTTATCAGTCAGGTCTATGACTATATAATAAGTAAACTATGCGATAATATTGACGACAGACTAGACAGTTTTCAATGCAATGTTATTTGTAATTTTTAAAAACTTGCATTTCAGAAAAAACTACTGTCAAGGGTTTGTTTAATAAATTGATACCAATAGTAAAAATCGTAAGCTCTTAGATTTATCATTTAAACTCCAAACTCCCTCAGTACTCCTAGTCCGCTCCTGCAAATTAAAAATAACTTGGTCAACGGTCAAACTGAATAATTTAAATACGCAATATTCATCAAAAACAAACAAAAATAGCAACAAAAAAGCTAAAACGCAGTACAAAAAACCAAAAACAAAACAGAAATATATTTTTATACCCTACACTCGTGCCCATACGATCAATTATAAAATGATACTAAATATGATATATATACACACATCAAAATCGTCAAATGTAGACAACAGACATCTATGTATATAGGTAAAGATTCTAATAGTAAATTAGACCCAGGTAAATCAGGGTATATAAATATATCGTTCCATGATGAGAGTAATATACAGAACTGCACTATGTATAAAAACTATGCAACAGATGCATATTTCCAATTGAAATTGTCCCGTAGAGCTGGCTAAAATTTATGTTTGCTTCAGATTTGCCTTTGTATTGAAAGCGAGTAGAGGTAAAGGGTATTATAAAGTCGACCCTACTGGTATCTAATGACAAGCCCACAGGGACAATTGCGTTCAAGGTCAAATAACATTAAAAAATTAGAGTTTAGTTATATTTGGCTTACTCAATGACAATTATGTATTTTTTTCTCATTTTTTTACTCTTTTCACATTTATTCGCTCAGTCTGGTTTCATGTTTCACTTTTGACAAGACATTCGAATTTGTTTATAACAAAAAGCGTTTCCTTCTCCTCCTCCTTCATCGCTGTTTCACTTCTTTCTTATTCGGTCCTTGAATTTCAATTTAAAATTCCGCCTTTCGCCTTCACTTCACTCCCACTTTGGGTCATTATATCGCTTCCGCCTTAGTCATTGTAGCTATAACGTTGCTTCACACTTCGGTATTTTTTTAACGAATATAGTGCCTCCACTTCTTTGGCCAAATAGCGTCCCTGCGCTAATAGAGCCACAATTTTTTAGGATCGCTTTCATCCTTGTGATTCATAAAGGCATCATGAACTTGCTTGCGAAACTTCTCGGGTCCATTTAGGCCGGGATATTCCCGGCCCAAATACTGCAACTGTAATAACAAAGATATTGGATATGTGTAGATAACTTTTGGTGTTTACGCAATTTTTATCTAACTGATGCAATGCCGAGAATCACTCACGTGCTTGTAGAGGGCTATAACTTTAGAGCGTAGCGCAGCAGACATCACCAGTATACGTCTATGTGGCTATGGGTTATTTCTGGAATTGGTAAATGCAATTTATCAACTGAGGCTGCTTTTGTCGTTTTTTTCGTTTTTCTCTTCACAAATTCCTCTCTGGGGGTACAATTCAAACTAGTGTGACCATCTTATTTATTACCCACCCCAGAGGTAGGAATTAGCGAGGCAATTAACAGTAGTGAGCTATCACTGCGACTGCTACTAATTTTGTTGTGAAAACTTTGAAGTGTTTTATCATCGTTAAAATTTTTAAAATTATTAATTAATTGCGGCTCTTTTTATTTTTTAAGCATATTGCAACTTTTAAGCACTTGATTTCCTTTTGGTTGATCATAAATGTTACATGCACCGATTGCCTATCTCTTTGAATAATTAATTTTATTTAATGATAATTTAATAAAATAATAATTTAATGTACTTAATTTGATGTCTAACAAAAGTACACATAATGGATGTGTAAATATATAACATCGTTGCATATTTTTCACATACTCGTAATGATATACTCGTGACTGTGCACATCACTATTTGAAAGTATCGTTCACGGAACCAGTTCGTATAGCTAGTTCTCAATGTTCTTGTCAGCCGGCCGGAACTTTGTACGCAATATTAGCAGGTAAATGGTGTGCTTTTTCCCTAAAAAAATTAAAATGAATATATGTATACAGTAGAAAATTGTTATTAATTTTACAGTTATCGCTATCTGACTACAACGTGCGCTAGAATGGCGAGCGAAGTGGACAAAGCACAAACTGCCACAAAAGGCGAAGATACAATTTTTGGAAAGATTTTGCGCAAGGAAATTCCATGCAAGTTCATTTACGAAGATGAGAAGGTAAGAAGCGGTCAATAAGCAGTGTAGACCGAAAGATAAGAGATGCATTTCGCAGTGATGAGCAGTTTTTAAAAAATTACTTTGGCACATAAATTAAAATGAATTATCAAAAAGTTTTAACAATATTATTAATGTTATTGTTAACAGTTTATTACAAGTCAATATTAAATACAAATCAGAATAGAGCCTAACAGTAGGAGAAATGATAACAAATTAGCTTAAAAACCGCTTAAGTGTCATCACTGCTAATTGACAATCTCAATTGCAGGCCTATTAAATGCATTCACAGTGAAATTATTTTAATGCTTCTTATATCACTTCCAGTGTGTGGCCTTCAATGATGTCAATCCACAGGCTCCAACGCATTTTCTAGTGATACCACGTCAGCCATTGGCTCAATTAAGTCTGGCTGAAGATGGCGATGCCGAGCTACTGGGTCATCTCCTCGTCGTTGGAAAGAAAGTGGCCAAAGATTTGGGCCTCGAGAAGGGTTATCGTGTGGTTATAAATAATGGACAAGACGGCGCTCAATCTGTTTACCATTTGCATTTGCATTTCCTTGGTGGTCGTCAAATGCAATGGCCACCTGGCTAATATAAATACAGGAAACTCGTTTGAAGAGGAAAGAACAAGAGAAATGTATATTTTTGAATTTTATTCAATATATAAAATATAAATATAATGTTTTTGAATCGGATAAGGATTAGTGGGAATAAGTCTATTCAACGAATGTTATTGCGTGGATAACGCTCTTTGAAATCAACCACTTTGTTCAAAAAATTTCTCAATTTACCGCCATTGCGTGTTTTGTCCATAAATGTATCCTCATCAAGACAATTGACCAGCATTTCTTCGGCATCCAATTGATTGGCAATGCTACCACTACGACGTAATCTACGGGTTTTCATCAAATCCATTTTGGTGCCTACAACCATGATGGGAACATCCTGCACATTGCGACATTTTCTGTTTTTTGCAATTTGACGCAATGGTTCATAAAGCCAATCGTGTAATGAATCGTGCGAAAGCATATCTAAGCAATCATATACTAAAATAATGCCATCAATATTACGATATAGCCGTTGGCGATTCTCACGCGACATTTTGAATGATGTATTTAGATCATAGAATTCCACAAAATACAAGATTTCGCTTATCGGCTGTGGACTTCGGGGAAATGACGGAAATCGAATATTTGATTCAGCCCATGATAATGATGGTGATGACGACGACGAAGACGAAGTCCAATTGGGCGATGGAGGCATACCCTCAAAGTTGGGATATTCATGTAGGCGAACCTGAATATTCCAATATCTATTCTCGCCAACTGTACGTGATTCAGGGGTCGGTGTATTCACACTGCTTGCCAAAAGATTTGTTAGGCTGGTCTTACCAACACCTATCCAAAGTATCCATAAAATTAGTATTTATCCAATTACACTGCATTAATCATTAATGTAATTACCCTTATCGCCCATTAAGAGTATCCGCACTGTTGGTACATCATCGAAATGTTGCTGTTGTTCCTTCATGTTTAGTTTTCCTTTTCAGATTTAATTTCCTATTTCCGGATTTTTTAAGAATTTTATTCTTTTTTTTAATTTTCCTTTTTCTCCTTAATTGTTCGTATCCGTTTAGAAGAAGTATCTGAGTGGAGCAACTGATCAAATCACACGTACTTCATTGCCTACTGCAGTTAGTTTCTTTTGTTTTTAATTTCGATATCAGTTTAGTGATGGCAAATTTCAGCTGTTCTGCTGCATCCTAATGTATTCACAGCACAGAATTAAGTAATTGTTAGCACATTCTAATAAATGATAAGCTCAGTTTTGAATGGAACGAGGCCAACAGCAACAGACTTGATCAAATTCACAGCTGTTCCTTTCGGTTTGTTGATAGCGAATGAAACGAATGATTAAATGTTTACAATTTTTTTTTCTGAGAGAATTGCTCATACGGTCACACTAAAAGGCTTAAAAGCTGAGCAGAGTTCTCTCTCTCTCTCTCTCTGTCTTTCTCTATAGCCCTTTCTCTTTTTGCTTATCATGTGCTTCTTGTTTACTCGAGTCGAGCCGAGTTTTTTAAGAAACAATATTTACATATTACTTTTCTAAAGCTTATCAAATTCTTTTTCTTTTAGAATATAGAAATCTGTGTGGGTAATGGCAGTGGCGTAGTAACGGGGGGTTTGGGGATAAAACCCCCCGAATTGGTTCATTTCTTATTAAATTGATTCAGCCAATTCAATATCTTTGATCCTAAAACATGTTAACCCCCCAAAAATTTTCTGGCTACGCCACTGGGTAATGGGTATGTCGGGGGTACGTGGGTATGTCCAAACTTTTTAAACTTATTTACATATTTGTAAAGTTGAAAAACAAAGCTACAAAAATCAACAAATATTTTGTTTTCAAAGCATTGTTTTCAATTCTTAATAAATTAGAATGTAAGAAAAAATTGTATGCTTTTATAGCACAAATTTAAGTTTGTTAGAATGAAAACAATATTCTATATAGATACATATAGCATTCAATTTGGCCAATATCGGCTTAGGCATCATTACATCATTTCCTGGCAATGTGGCAAGTGATAGTAAATACAAGAGATGATTTCACAAAAATCGACACCAACGGTAACAGCACGAAAAATTGACAACAAATGTATCGATTTTCCTACATCACTAATGAAAATCGATTCCCTAATGGAGCTCTTGAGATTTTAATGCAGGTTGAAATATTTTAAAAATTGATTAAATTACAACTTCATTAAATTAAGGTTAGTTCGAATAAGTTGCTTTTCCTTGGCATTTTTTGTCACACTTAAAAGATACATATATAATTACAGTGACTTTTATTCCAATTCCAAAATTAAATTTAAAAGGTTTAAACGTTTTAAAAGCAAAGCAAAAGATTCGAATATATGTACGAGTTGTTAAGAATTTTTAACATTCAGTGATCACATACCCTCTGGTATTCTTTCTATATGGCTGATCCGGAATTTTCTGAGGTCAGAATGATAGATGAACTATATAAATTTTTTACTTTACCAGTTTTAACATATGTATCGTTTTCAAATTCAACAAGTGCGATTAGTTATACACGCCTAAATAAAAATATTCAACTATTCAAATCACTAATCCCTAAATCAATTCCTGTAGAAGCCTAAATCCTTAACTGTAGCTGATGTAGAAGCAGTTAGAGTTGATCCTCATCTTCTGTTGATCAACACTTTATACTTTATGTGGTCGAGAAAATACATACATTTCTTTTTTATACTTCAGGATTACAACTATTTTGAGGCCTTTAATAACTATGAATTTTGCATTTAAGTATAAGGGGGAAACCTGCTTTAAAGACTCCTAAGATTAGATAATTTTGGTGCCTTAATTACCATAAAAGTTTTGAAATCAACTTAAACTCTTTAATTCAATCTAGATTTGATCCAATTCATTATACATATATGCAACATGAAATTCAATTTAGTTAATAGTTTTCAAACATTTCCTTTTATTGTTTATAAACATTCCTCATTTCACATATGCATAGGTATGTGTATGTGTATGTGTTGTGTGTCTGCCTGTGTGTGTGTATAATCATCTGTCTTTGTATTTTTTTTATTTACTTTAACTACAGATGTGGTTGGAGCTTTCCATCTTGGGGGGCCGGTTGAGAGATTCGATTTTATTTTCATCTCTGGTTTTGTATTCTTAATTTTTCTTTTTTTTTTTTTTTTGCATTTTTTTGGAAGTTAAGTTCATTTTTTGGGAAATAAAATTATATACCTTTTACTTTCAGTTGCATTTATAGTTTGTATATACATATATATATATAAGTATATAAATATCTATATATATATATGCAGTTTATTTGTTGTAATATATAATTTTCATTGGTTTCATTTAAGTTTGTGATAATAGCATTTAAAACATATATATATAATACTATACATACATACATGTGTATATAGGCATGTATAGGTTAAATATAATTGATTTAAAATTCAAAAAACAGCTATAAACAGTTTCATATTCGTTATTGATTTTTTTTTTTGTGTTCTTTTAATGTTTCTTTTGTTTTTTTTTTTTTTTTTATTAACAGAACAAACTCTGAAAAAGAGTTGTAAAATTATCGATTCTTGAGAAGTTCTTCTGAGTTTGAAAGTTTATTTTGTTTTGTCTTTCGAAATAACTAACTGAGGAATATATATTTAATCTGTACTTAATAACAATTTAGAGCGACCATTATTATCATATTTAGTTATGCATGTATATGTATGTATGTATGTATTTATATATCGGTATGGTATGTGATATGGGATAGTGTCTTTTATTCTTCATACTATGCGGTGCTGTTTGATGATTATGTATAAGTGGCTGTTTTTGTCCCATATAAAATGATCATTTGTTCTTGTTTATTTTGCGCTCTAGCTCTTTCTTTTTGTTTATTTTTTTGTTCTTTTGCATTTCAACATCAAACATTGCCCTATAATCTTGTACATATATGTATATATATATATATATATCTATCATTATTTCTTGGTATTTGTCCTTTATTCATGATTTTTGCCTATTTGCCTAAACACGCATGAAACATCGCTGATCTCTTTCTCTCTGCATGAAGTCATCCTTCAGATGTCCTTTCCACATATGTATGTATGTATGCATGTATGTATGTGTAGGGGAATATCCTTGCAAGAATGTCTATTGATCAGAAAGATTTGTCAAATATTCATTAAACGTTTTTTTTTTTGTTTTGTTTCTGCAAGAATATTCCATCTTCGACTAGGCCGTAGCTTAAAGTTTAAATGTTTTTTGTTATTTAATATTTTTGGTGATTTTTTTAAATGCCATTTTGATGCCCCTTTTTAATACTATATAAATTACATACATACACGAATGAGAAACTAATTCAAATGAAAGTTGATTGTGAGACACAAAAATGCATGAACAATGTTTGTTTGTTTGTCATTTTGTTTTGTTGCTATGCATTTAATGTAGTTTTTATTTATGTAATAATTTATTTTTTAGTTATATTAATATTTTAGTATTTTTCGGTATCTTTCGTTTGTTTTCCTTTCGGTTTTTGTTTTTTTTTTTTTTGTTTTACTACTACTGATCATTTGTGCTTTTTGTGATGGCTTTTCTTTTGCGCTGCTTTGGCGAAGACTTTTTAATAATATTTAAATGAAAATCAATTTAAATATATTTATATATATTTATTTTTTACATACATATTAACGGTTTGGTCACTTTGTGTGTAGTTGTGTGTGTGTGTGTCTGTACATGTCCTTGGCTGTGGAAATTTATTAAGGGAACAAAAACTGGCGGGAAGTTCGAGAAGGAAGGAAGTTGATAAAAATTATTATTTGCTATGAAAGAAAGGACATTTCGTGAATCCTCAGAGCAAAGTTTAAAATATTCAAAACGCTTGTCTTAAACACAATTATTTATATTTTAAGATTTTCTGAACTTGATTTAAAAGGAAAATTAAAATTTATACACTATTTTGTTCCCTTAAAAGAGAGAGAGAGAGAGAGAGAGAAAGAGAGGAAAAGAGTGAGTAGAGAAAGTCTGAAGTAAAATTTGCATTAAAAAGGCAATCAACTGAAACAAAATTTAAATGAAATTCGTGTTTGGTTTTGTTTAAATTGTTTAATATTTATATATATAGTATATATATATATATAATTTCATTTTGTCAGTTTTTTTTGTTCGGTTTTGTTTAAAGTTAAATCAATAATCAACATCATTTTATATAATTTGTTTTGAAATATGCAAGTTGCCACATACATACATATATATATATATATATATATATATGTATATAGTTACATAAATATGTAAACAAACATATCTATATATATGTATATATATATATATTTTTGTTTTTTCTTGTCCTGTTGTTGCTGCTTTCTTGCGGTTAATTTATATATTTTTGTTTGTTGTGTTAATTTACAGTAGTTTAAATTTTTGTTATTTTTGGAAAAGCAAGAATTTTTATTTCTTGGTTTTTTTTTTCTTTTTTGAGTTTCTCTTGTTTGAACAATATTTGTAATTTGAATTATATTACATAAATATTTCTTAATTTACTTTTTGCTTTTGTTAATTTCTGAAGGGAACATAACTACAATAAAAACTGTATATTATTGTGTTGGTTGTGTTTATTGTGTGTGTGTTTGAGTGTTTAAACAATTTTCTACATTTGTTTTTATTCGGTTATGTTTTCTTTTTGCTTTTGTTTTGTTTTTTTTACAGGACAAAAACATCTAATTGGAATCAATTCAAATAATTATGGCTCTTTGGATTAAACAATTTGAGTTAGTTTCGTATATAATCTTGCAGAACCATTGAAAACTTATTTAGATCTGACGAAAAGATTAAAAATATTTCGTCTAATTGATTAATAATACATATTTATTGCAGTTATATTTAAACGCATTAGGCAGACTTAAAATGGATAAATATGATTAGAAAAATATGAAAATAATTTAAGAAAAAGTTTTAGACACGGAGATTAATTATCAAATTCACTTGAGAAATGAAAAGTTTTTAGATTATTTAATTTAACTGCAAGATTATATTTGAAATATCGGCAGGCCGATACTCAATTTGCATTCTTGATTCACATATATAATATATATAAATAGTAGTATTATATATATGTATATATAAATTTATATAGTTTCATGTTGGAATATATAATATAAATAGTAATAACTATTATTGTTCTTAATATTTCTTTTTTTCTTTTTGTTTTTTTTTTTTTTTTTTATAAACTTTCTTTTGCCATAATTATTTAATTTAGGTAGTTTTAGAGAAGTGTCTTTATGTTATAAGTGAGACAACAAAAAAATATAATACTGGGTGGTCCATTAAAAATTTGGATTTGAAGTTGGAAAATGTCTTGAAATTTATTATTAAAAAAATTAATAAAAAAATGACCCATTATTAAACTGATGGGTGAAAGAAGACCAAATTATTAACTCTCCACCCTGAATTAAGTTAAAAAACAAAAAGAATATAAAAAAAAAACTTGAAACAAAAGTAATAAATTTGGATATTCAAAACGTTTCGATATCGGATTTCTGTTTTATGATATATGATTTCGAAATCACTTATTAAAGTTTCACTTTTATTATTTGCTTTTCATTCTACTAGTTTATAATATATTTATAGTTATTTATTTATATATATATGTATATAAATAATTCATAATATATGCACTATATATGTATGTTTGTTCGATTTGTTTTACTTACAATAAATAATAAATAATTTACATAACAGTTTTAACATTTTGAAAAACCATACCAAAAGTTAGCTTCGAAACACCGAAGTTTGTATACCCTTCGTATATCTTATTTGAGGTAATCATAATTCATGGAATTTGTTATTAGAATTCGACTGGTCATTTCCCATTTTCAGCTCAAGTTTCAGTGGATAAGACAGATCCCTCATGTAATATAGACCCGATATGGGGTAATTCTATAAAAAATTACAGACAGACATGACGAAACCGACAAATCGATTGCACTTTCTGCAATGATGCAAGAAAGGGTATACAGTTCAATCAAAAACACAAAGTAAAAAAACAGAACAGGTAAACAGAATAAGAAATTCGGTTCTAAAAAACCCAAAAACGTTCTTTTTTCACGTCTTGGAAAATGATAAACCTTTTGTTTTGTCAGTTTATTCATATATTGAGTATATATGTATTTGTATACTATATAGTGTGGTTTTGCTTCTTTACTTTGTTTTTATATTAAATTTAACATACTCGTAGAATTTTTCAATTTTTGTTTAAATTTTTTTCTTTTCTTTTCAATTTAATGACAACAACAAAGTTTTTATTTTGTTTAGGTATAGTTTTTTTTGTGTTTTTTTTTTTTAATTTCCTCTGTAAGACTTGAAAATGAATTAATGTTCTGAAGCCTTGTCATTCATTCTATATAGATGTGGGTGTGTGTGTGTATATATATATATATAGTATAATATTTTGTTTTGAAGTGAAGAACAATTTGTTTGTTGTTCCAACCAATGAGATATATAACTTAAATTTCTAAATTTCTATTTGTGTGTTTCATTTGTTGTGGTTGTTATTATTTTTTGGTATGAACAATTTGCTTTTAACTACGATATCGTTTTTTTTTTACTTGATTGTTGCTGTTGTTGGTATGTTGTTGTTGTTGTTGTTGTTCAGGATGAGAAGGATCAGACGACTATGACGACGACAGTGACGTGATAATGCCATACGAGAATTATCTAATTTCTTTCTATGTGTTGACGGTATTTTGCTTCTTCTGAGTGTTCTTTGGTTACATTTCCATTCATATGTTTGATAGATGTGCTGTAAGTCTAAATGGGTAAAGAAATGCAAATGCAAATTATCAGGTACTGGTAGCAAGTTAGAATATGCCTTAGATTCGTTTAGGATTCTTACACTTAAAGTATCGGCAATAGTAACTAAAGATTGCATAAGTAGATGTAGATTATTTCCCATCTTAACATATTTCTTCTATAAATACTACTTTGTGTTTTCAGGTAACTTTTTAAAATTGAAATCACTGCCGATTCCAAAAAGAAGACGCCTAAGAAAGGTCATGGAACAGGACTCAAATCACTATTGAAGTTTTATAGCTTTACTAACTATGAACCCTTTTATCGTGTTGAAATGCAAGAAAGTAATTTTAGTTTGATCCGAGTGACATCTTGTCGATTGAAATTTGATGAATATATAAACCTAAAAGCACAATAATAATATCGTCCATATCATATTCCCCTCTTAGATGTTTTCGTAAGGTGTTTTACCAACTTATTTAGCTGAAAAACAATGCCCAAAACTAATTAGAACGAAAAAGAAAAGAACGAACTTGAAGAGGTACATCTAGGATGTTGAAAAATGAATATGCTTTCCCATATTGTCATATGAAAATGAATGGAAAAGTTTGGATAGCTAAAATGGCTTAAGAAAGTTTCGATCCTAACCTTTTCACATTTAAGATTGATTCGTGAACTCGAGAGACTCAAATACTTAAAAATGAATGGCATTAACTATTGTTTAGATGAACTCACCTGCATTTTGTCATCAGCCATGTGTAGTGATAGAGCTATTGGCCCTTTACTTCATATTCTTCAATATCTCATCAGTTTCCTCCGGATCCTTTAGTGTATGCCATTGGGCAATGGGTCGACGGGGCGAGGCCAACATGTCAGACCAATGACGTAGCTCAGTACCAGTGCCCATACATCCAAGTATACAGCGACCAATTGGTTCCGAGGTACCAATACGATCATAATCCACAACGGTCACGACAAGACAGATTTTCTATAGATTTGTGGATTGTTTTTTGTCGGAAATATTGTGAAATGTTTTTCAAGTGAAGATAATGGATTAGTATAAGAATAGTTAGTTAATTATATGTTGGGACTGTTGTTGAGAAGGGGGGGAAAAGAACTTTTTGTTTTTAGTATAGATAAGTGGATAAGTATATGGAATACTTAATATTTTCTTTGGTATTATAACGTGTTCTGTTTATATTTGAGTTTGAGTTTTTTTTTTTTGGACTTGGGTATAGAAAAGTAGGGAGTAACTGTTTTTTTTTTAATATTTTTATTTTTTATTTTGTTTAAACAGGCAGAAACTACAGTTGTTGTTTTTGTTGGAGCTGCATTTGTATAAATATATTTTTTTGGGGAGTGCTTATTTTTTATTTTTTGCTAATAGTGCAAGCTACTTTCGCTTCTCATGAGCGTTTCATTTGATCGTTAAGATCTAATATTTTTCAGAATTTTGAAAAATATATATGTATCGTATGTTAATTATATACATACATAGTTATCTAAAAAGCTTGTAAGCATTACAAAAGCTTCAGAATACTAATAAAGACAGGTGATAAACAGTTTTCGTATATTTTATTTTTTGGAATTAATAATTCATATATATATATATATTTTTTATTTTTTTTGGCGTTAACATGCAAATGTCTAAAGCTAAGTATGGTAAGCATAAGAATAACAAATCAATAGAAATAAAAATATCAATTAAAAGTGAAATAAGTGAAATTATTATAAAATTTTAAGCAGTGAGGAAAAGCAAATGAATTGAATTGGATATGATCTTGGAGTGGGTCTAATGAACATATTTCTTTAAAAAAAAGTGAGTACTTGGTATGAAATTTTGTATAATTTCATTACAAAGAAAAATGTTCATTAAATACGTGTAAACGAAAATGTATAATATTCAATCCCATTTGTTTTGTAAATGTTTCACTTTTTGGTCGGTCAGAATTCTTTATTTTTGCTTTTGCTTTTTGGGTTATCTTGATTCATGGGCCTAAACATTGATTTAATGGGTCGGGTCTAGCACACGTAACCAGAGTTCTTTATTATTATTATTATTATTTTTTTTGGGTTTTTTGTATGTTAAAAAGAAAGAGAGAGATAGAGAAAAAAATGGCATTTATATATGTATGTTTGATACGCTATATACTTCTCTGTTTTTGGGTTTTTTTTCTTTTATCTGTGTATTTCTGTTATTTGTAGTATATTATTGGTATTTGGTATTCGATATTCAAATCAGAAGACAGTGTCAAAATAATGTACCCAACGGTCTTTTTGTGTATGTTGTATTTAAGTGTGTGAGAGTGAGAAAATGGTGCTTATTATACCTTTTAGAGCCCATTTAGAGAAAGAGCAGATGGTTTCGTTTCAATTAAGGCAAATTGTTGAGCTGCTATTCTATAGTTTTTCAAAGTATTTTCTGAATCTTTTTCTAATTAATAAAGAAGAGTTTTTTTTTGTTTGTTTGTTTTTGAATGGCTTGAGTATTTTCTGGTTATTCAAATTTGTTGTTCATGGAAGTGGTGGTAGTTTCTAGTATTATTTCTTCTTGTAGAGTGTACTAGGCAGCTGTTTGTGCATGTTTTCAATTCAATTACACTAAATATTTTGCTCTTCTTGGCATTTTTGCTTTCATTTTTATTGAGTTTCTAAATCTTTTTCATGCCCAGCTTTTCCGTATAACCAAAAAAAAAAAAAAAGACGTAAAAACAAAATTTTTTGTTAACTAAAATACTTAAAAGTCAGAAAATTTAGCTGAGGCTAAAGCACACACATTGAGGCCATCGGAAATGAAAATATTTCTTAGCACACAGATCAAATGAATTTGAAATCAATTTTTCAGTTTTTTCTTTCTTTTTCTTGAAATCGTTTGAGCTGTATGTGTGGAATACTTAAAAAAGAATCGTTGTTTAACAAAAATCAAAAAAATCTTGACACAAATCACAAATTTTGTTAACAAACTACTCAAAACTGAAAGCGTGGAAATAATGAAAAACTTGAAATAGAATTTCTTTGTTTTGAGATTGTAAAATATTTACACAAATCGGTTAACAACAAATAAAAGATAAAGCATTATAAAATTATTTCGGTTTTGTTTTTCAAATTACAACATTTAAACATTGAATACGTTTTGGTATTTTAAACAGGGGAGTTTTTAAATAGGCTTTAGGTCTTTTGTCTTAATGAAGTTCTAAAGAGGCTGAAATATAGTTTTGGGACAGATATATATAGAATGAGATAGACAGATATATAGAGAGAGAGAGAGAGACAGAGAGATAGTCAGGCAGAGAGACAGAGAGTAAAAGAGACAGAGGGGGAGTGTGGGACAGCGTAGATCGGTTAACAGTTGTTTTAAAGTACAGTAGGTAGACAGTAGTTTTTGGGTATTGTTTAAGTAGTTGTAGTACTTAGTATTAGTTTAAGTAGTTGTAGTAGTTGTTTTGTTTGAGTATAGTGGTATTTTTTTTTTTGTTTGGTATTTGGAATTTGGTATTTTGTTTATAGGATAGTATAATACATTCTCGCATACTTGTATTTGTTCAAATGGTACTTCAAATGAGAACGACTCATTATAGTAAGGGTTGAGGGTGCATTTTTTGATACTTGTCTTCTTCTTTTTCAAACGTTTGCCATTTTGCATGATTGCAATTTTCACATATGGATCTATAAAAAGTAGAAGGAAACATTGAAAGAAACAAAGAAGAAAAACGGAAAGAATTGTTTTTTTTTGTGTTTTGTTTTTGTTTTTTTTTCTCGAATTCAAATAAGAGATAATAATTTAAAGATTTTGTAGATTTTTTTTTCTTGTTACACACACATCAACTAAAAACAGAACAAATAAACATAATCAATATATATGTATGTATACTGGATTAGTCATTAAGTTAACAACAATTAGATAATATAAAACAAATTTATCTTTTTCACACTTTAGTTGATTTTTGCAAGAAAATATAAATTAATTTATAATTGCTAAAAATCTCATATTAATAAGAAATTTCATATAACCGATAGGTTCGACAAAAATTTGGTATTCTTTTTTTTTTTTTTTTGATTTATTTGGAAAATGTTCTTTTGTTTGTAAAAGCCTAGAAGAACTTTGAAATATATATATAAATATATTTTTAGGATTTTTTTATACCCTGGCAAACCAATTGATTAGAGGCCTTTTATATGATATAGCCAGAATTAGTAAAAATTACAAGAAAGTTGATCTCACAATCGATTGATAAAATTTAAGTCATTAACTCCGATTGAGAACGGTTTTTGAATAGTTCTATACTATATGGTCCAATTCTCGACGTATATATGTATACGATCAGTCTCTGACTATATCATTTAGCTGCCTTGAAAACGTCAATTTGCTAGGGCATAAAAAAGGATATGGCAAACCGGGATATGGCTCACCAGGATATATTCAATGGCAACGTTGCTTAGTTTTTTATTTCGAGCAAATTCGATATGAGGTCGAGTGTTAAAGTTAAGAAGAAGAGTTCTTTATTTTTATATTTTACATGCAAAAGTGAAGCTAATCGTAAGTACTTAAGTAGTAGATTAAGAAAAAAGCAAGCGAGCCTAGAAAAAGTATGTATATTTAATATTTTTGAATTTCTGTGCTGAAGATATTGAAAATCGAAAATCTTTTGGAGATGAAAACGTTGCCAAATGATATATATCCATTTTATAGAGATTCGAGATACATGAATTTTGGTTGTTTTTTTTTTAAATATTTTTATTTGTTTTTGTATTTTTAGCGTACGCGAAGTAAGTTAAAAAAAGTTGGCGCTAAGAGAAGTTGAGAGCAAAAAGTTGATACGAAAAAAAATTGTAAACAAAATTCTTAGCTGCAAACGTTGCCTTGGCGTTTGCATTGAATCGGAAAGAAATCATATATGTATATTAAACCAAAGTAAAAGGAATCACAAAAGGAAAATATTTGAAATGAAAAATTTCAAAATTAAATGTAAATACACCAACAAAAAACATTGTCCAAAACTTGTTGTAGTTTGCTTTAAAGTTTGGACATTGCCTTTTCCATTGATCGTATAACTTCATATTACCAGACAAGCCACCGACGTCCATTTTCTTCAAGTTCTTGGCCTCCAAAATGACAACGGTCAATTTGCCAGCGGTTGGTACATAACGCAATGAAAAGCAGATATCTCCAAGCTTTTCCTATATTTTTTGAATAGAAAAATCGGGCGAAAGAGAGAGAGAGAGAGAGAGGGAAGAGAAACAATTTTCATAGATTTTGTTGAATTAGTTAAGTATTTGAAAGTAATTAACTTGCAGAAGCTTTTTTCACAACAACATTAATAATAACACATCACATTTAATAGACTAAAAGTTACATTTAAATACATTTACGATATATATATATAGATTTATACTGTTCGATATATTTATATTTTAACAAATGACTAAGGACCATCCCTTTCTACATAATCAAATTCAAAACGCTCATAAATTTTGGTTCGACTAGTGGAAGTGTTTTACTTAAATCGTTTAAAAACTTGGATTTTAATATTAAGAAACCAGCATGATATACTTATGAGTATATCTTTCTATTGAATTTCTTACAGATGAAATCGCTTACATCAAACTCCAGTCCCTACTTGAGTAATCGTTAGTTATCCATGAGTTTTATCAATCCACATCCTTAATTTGTGAATTCAAAATCAAAATCCATTCTATCTGAGTGATTCTGGTTTCCCATTTTATCTATAAACTTTGCATTTGATGCTGAGTTGTTAACTATAGTTAGCAATTTAAAGATCGTATTGAAACTTGGGATCAAAATGGTTTTAGAATTTGATATTTGATTCCTAAGATTTCTCGAAAATCTTTAATATTGGAATTTAGTTATAGACTTATTACTAGGGACATTTATTAACGGCCATTTATATTTCAAAGAACTAAAAACATAATCAACTCGAATTACATTTTACACAAATAATACATATAATTGTATATGTATATGTAAATGTTATTTAAGGGATCGGGCGAAACAAAAAAAAAGGGAAAAGTAAACGCCACAAATAAGATAAGTACACATTAAGAAACACATTTACTGCACGTCTCAAGAGCTTCGATTTTTGTGTGTAGTATATAGGTATATATATATAAGTATATATTTAAGTAGGTAGTATATAGAATTAGAACAGAAAAGATTTATATATAATACGAAAAAAAAAAAGAATAATAATTATAATAATTCAAAAATAATAGAGACATATATTACACATATATGTATCGTTGATATTGTTCAGGTGTGTTTTTGTGTTTTGTTTTTCATTGGGGTTTCCCTTTAGCTCACATTCAGAAATTGACCTAGATAGGACTTGGTTTCGGAATACAGTTCTATATTATCTTGTATAAAAAACACCCAGCTCAAAATTGTCTGCACAAAATGCAAAAAAAAAACATTAGTTAGCAATTTTTGTTTCTTTTCATTAAATCATTAAATGTTTGTTCAAATCATATGGAAAAGAGAGAGAGAGAGAGAGAGAGAGAGAGAGAAGAAAGTTGAGTTTTTATACAAAGAAAAAATTATGTTGTATGTACATGAAAAGGCATTACAAAGAGCATAAAGTTGTCATATGTAGGTAAATATATACTTACATACATATATCTAAATATATATAAGTATATATTAAAAATGCGATTTGTTTTAATTGTTAATATTTATTTATTTTTTTTTTTTAATATTGCATAAAATTCTGGGTGGGTTTGGCCTTTAACTTTATATAGAATTATCTTTGCTTGCTTTTGTTTTCAAATTATCATTCATATCAATAAACGTTGCCAATTTCTAACCAAACTGACCCAAAACAAATTTATATATATGTATATAGGCATATTCGAAAACTATTCTAAATATAGCGAGAGAGAGACAGAGAGAGATAGATAAATTGTGTTTAAAGAGAAACAGAGATATACAATATATATATATTAGTAAGATATTTAGAGAGAGAGAGAGAGAGATAGTAAAGATAGATAGTAGTTAAGGCGAGCGAGCGAGCGAGAAGTTAGTTTTTCAGTTTCAAATTTATTTCTTATCGGTTCACTTACCGCCATTTCATTTTATATTCTTTTTCTGTACTTGTTTTGTTTTTTGTTTTTGGGTTTTCTTTTTTCAAAGTTCTATTTGTTTCTGTGAAATGTTTTCATTGTTATATGAATGTTTAAAATTAATGTAATGAAAATGTTTACAAAAATAAAACATTTAAATAATATATAAATAATTAGAATTTAATAAAAAGTAAAAGATTTTTGATTGTGTTTTGATCTTTTTTTTCTGTATCGTCTTGCATTCATTTTGGGTCAAGTAATACAAATATTTTAACTTTTTTAAGTTTTTGGAAAGTTTATCAATTGAAACGGACAACTGAGAAGAATAATTTTAGTAAAATTTTAAAATTGTTGAATACTTTTGGCTTTAGTTTAAGAAGAAAGTGTTTTTTTTTTTTTAGGAGAGAAGATAAAGGCTTATGACTTGACCTTTAACAATGCAAAGTTCGACATGGCCGAAACTCTAAATCGGTTTTTTTTTAGTTATTGATTTAATTTTTTTTTAATGTATCGATCGAAGCTCTGCATAAACATTACAGCTTACGGAAAACTTAAAAAACGTATATTAGATTAAACACAGATAACAAAACTTTTGTAATAATAAAAAAGCAGCAGATTTTTGGTACTGGTATTTTTTGTTTTTTTTTTTTTTTAAATATGGCATATATAATATATAGTTTTCAACCGATTAGTATCAATAGTAAAACACAACAAACACAACAAACATCATGACGACGACGACGATAGACGACGACAACAACCAAAGCAAATAACAAGAATAATGATTGCTTTTTTATTTTCTTTGCAGAGTTTGGTTTGATATACTTACATGATGTATAGTTGATTTTCCAGAGAGAAAATTTCAGATGATTTTTGTGAATTTTATTGAAAATTTTTGTAGGTTTTTTTTTTTTTTTTAGCAATACGTTCAAAAAAAATTTAATAAAGAGAAAAATGTAGAGCCATATTAAAACATTTTTGAAAAGTGGTTTTGTTTCAGAAAATTTATAGAATTAATAATTTTTGTGTTGTTTTTGTTTTTTATTTTTGTTTTATTGGATTCTTGTGTGTGATAGTGGGTGTGTCTGTGTGAAAGAAAGTGTGTTGGACTAATACTTAGTGTTTTGTTATATAAAAATTGATATATATATGTATATTTTATATTTGGTATATGTAAGTAAGTAAAGTATATATTAAGTTTGATATAAGCAAAGAGAAAATTTTGAAAAGGAAATCATGCTAACGGCTTTTCTTTTGCTTTTCTTTTTTTTGTTACTAATCTATTTGGGAAGGAAAAGTAAGAAAAAGTTTTTGGCTTTTCATGGCATTCACAGGCGACAAAGGAAAAATTTGGCTTAACATTTTTTTTGTTCTGTGTGTTTGTGTGTATAAGTTTCTGTGTGTGTGTGTGTATGTGTTGACCAATTGAAATTGAAATTTGTATTTAATGCAAATATTTTGTTTTTAATTTGTTTTTTCTTTTGTGTAGAGTGAAAAAGTTAAACTTTTAACTACTTTTTATGTGTAAAATTAAAGTGCAATTAATTGGTGTATTTTTGATTTTGTGTTAAGGACTTTAAAAATTTTGTTTTTTTTTTTATGGAATTGCTGATAGGATAGATACATACATACATACATACATATATATGATTTTGGTTTTTAAAGTTTTTTTAGTTGAACGAAATTCATCATCGTGTTCATCTATCTATCTATAACATCAGCAATTCAAGTGACAAAGCATCGAATAGAATTTCGGGAATACATAAATATTGTTGGATACTTTTCGATATTCTTTGTGGTTTATAGAATTTTCAGATTGTTTGGGTTTTCTTTGGTGCTGGTGTATGTTGAGTATTAGGTTAAGGTTGAGTGAAAAATTTTTGTGTCAAAATTAAAGAACTTTGTGATATCAATTATCAATCGGCATGGTTTAAATTAGAGATTTCGAATTGATTACTTTTGGCCATGCTGATTTTAGGTTTTCCCATTAAAATTTCTTATGTCACAAAATTTTCTCAACAAATCAATATTGCAGTGTGGATTTTCTTATTATATGAAACAAAAAGTTATCAAGACATTTTTCAAAACTGAAGAGAACAAATTCATCTACAATATTAATGATGCGAGAAAAGAATGCAGACATAACAGTTCAGTTCAGAAATAGCGAAATATATTGTTATATATATATATATATATATAGAGAGAATATACAGAGACAGAAAGAGAGAGAGAGAGAGATTTATAAACAATAGGAGAAGGTAGAGACAAAAATCGCTCAGGAACTAGTTTATAGTGTGTCTGGTGTGGGATCAAGGCAACAAAAAATTAGTAGTAGATATATACATATATATATATAACTATACTTAATATTGGTTCAAAAGAGAGTTAGTTGATGCAAAAGGAAAAGTGTGGCTTTCTTTTTTTTTGTTAGGTATTTTTTTTGTAATTCTTTTTGTTTGGTTTGTTTTTGTATTTACCTTCTACAAAAGTTCAAGAAAACAAGAAAAACAATTTGTTATTTGTTTTGTTTTTTGTTTGTTTGTTGGGTTGGAAAGGGAATTGAAGAAAGAGAAAGTTTTAGAGTTTTATATTGTTTGAATATGTTGCTATATTTTTTGTTGTTGTGTTGTTGTTTATGTTGGTTATTTTTTAACTTAGAGCTCTCCATAATATTAAATTTAAATTCCTAGTGCAAAAAAAAGATCAATTGCTGGCATTTATTTGAATTTTTTATGTAAATACATTTTTGGCATTCATGAGATACTTAATGAGGTATTCAATGAGCTACAGCTTTGAGCTTTTCAATTATGTGACTTTTCAATTGCTCTAGAAGATGTTCAATTATCCTATTTCGAATTCTTTCGATTTATCGATCAAAATTTATGTTTTATGTAGAGCTCTGACGTTAATGTGAATGTAAAATGTTGTGTGACAAAAATAATAGGTACAAGTAGATGTTTATTTTTTAAATTCTTATTCTTCTTTTTTTTTTTTTTTGTATTTAGGCTTCAATTATATATAAATATATTTGCATTTTGAACTGGGTGTGAGGGGCAAAAAAGTTGTAAGAAACTTTCTTTCGATTGGTATTAAATATTTTATTTCTTGTTTTGTTTATTTTTGTGTACGTTGTTAACTGTTTTGTCGTTGGGTCAGAGAAGGGAAGGGAGAAGACTTATGACTTAAGTATCAAACAAAAAGTTCAGCTATTCTTTGTTGGTTTTTTCGCTTGTGGTTTTTCTTTTTAAATATTTACTTTATATTTGTTTTGTTTTTTTTTTTTTTTGTTGTTGGTCACAATATGGAAATTGCAAATACACACACAAAACACAAATATCACAGGTTTAAATTATAAAGAAAAACAAAACAAAAAAGATTGTTTAAAATATTAATTTGTTTTGTTTTGATTGTCTTATTTTTTTTTTTTTAATTTTTAACACTTAGAAAAACATTTAAATTAAGTTAGAGAGTTAAATAGGTAGATAGAGAGAAAGAGAGAGATAGTGAGATAGATAGATAGACTGAAAATATCTTAAACTTAAGACCCTATTTAAAAACCGAACTTTGGCTTCATTGTTTCTGTTTTTTTTTTCTTGTTGTTATTAGGTTTTGGCGTTTTTGTTGGCTACATACCTGACCACCTTCACCTTCAACGCTGACCAAATCGCGCCATTCCTCAATCGTCTGGGCCAAATCAATGGTGCATAGGGGCACCTTCACCTCGCCAATTTGATCGTGTTTGGAGAATCGATCAAAGTCAAATATGGCAAATACGAGTGTCTTGTTCATGGCATCGGCGTAGGGCAAACTCTAATCATTTGAATATATGAAAAAGATTCAATCGGTAATATTGAAATAAAGACCCTTATTTCTTCATAATATAGGGGATGTATACATATGTACAAATGTTTATTCAGACTAACCTTAAAGGTGAATGTCTCATTGAAGACCGGACTGAGGGTTTTGCGATGTACTTTAGTCTCAAATTTCTTTTTCTTATCGGGCAGCAGATAAACCTTGACATAGGGATCAGATGTACCGCCCATATCTAGGGCGGGCAGTTCTTCGGCCTGTATAACCGTGACAGCCAAACTATTCGAGTTGAAGTCATATTCAAGCTGTAAGCAAAGAATTGAAAAATCCAAAAAGACGAGAAAAAAGAAGACAGCCGGAACCATGGAAGTATATAAATTTATATATATATTAGTTAAAGTCAAATTTGTGTTAGTTAAATTGTACATATTAAAAAGTTTATGCTGAAGTGCTTTGTGGTTTTGTTTTACTATTTGAATTTACTTTGTTTGTTTTTGGTGGTTATCTAATTGTTATCTTTGTTTACACTAAGTTTACAGCTTTACTTTATGCCTGAATTTAACTCTTTGCAGATCGGAGGAGTATACACAAAATAAATATTTGAGAAACTAACATTTTATTTTGAATTTCTTTTTGAATTCACATATTAAGTGAAAAGTGTAATTATTAGAATTTCATTATTCCAATTAGTCAAAAAATCTAAGACTTTTTAATAAAAATATTGCAAGTAATCAATATCACTTCGAAATTCAGCAAAGACGAGTGTAATTTAAGGACTTAATTCTTTTTAATTTTGGTTTTCATATATTGAGTGTTGCGAGGAATAAGTTTTAAAAAACGATTTATGTACTTGAGTCTCGATAACAGTTACTTATTTAATATAGAAATGTCATATATAATTGGGAAAACTTTCCACTGGCATAGAGAAATCGAAGCATTATATTTTAACCCAGTGTAAACATTAGTGAAATTTTGAGGTCTAAAATCTAAAATCGAATCCAGCCATATCTGACAATTGTGTGTAAGGTGAGGTAAGAAAGAATGTTATGAAAACAGATTAACTGAATGAGAGTTAAACTAAGTTCAAGTTAAAGTCTTGCCCTTTGTATCATTGTTTGTTTCTGTGTAATCCGTTTGATTTGTGCACACTTATTTTGGATTATTTTGCGAGTGATCTAAGTTTTGCATTGGTTATTGGTTTTTGTTTTATTGTATTTGGTTAATAGTCTTTGGGAGGGGTAGAGTTAGGGGGTTTGGGTAGTAAGTACATTGGAATATTGTAAAGCATACCTTAAAATTGAGGCGACCTAATTTTTGTTCACTTTGCTTATCCTCTTCGTCGCCCTCTTCGGCATTTTCGGTAAGTTCCTCCATATCAGGCTGAACCTATGACATACCAGAACCCAATAACTACTAAGATTTGATATCAGTCTTGATACTTACTTTCTCTTTATACGCTGATCCTAATAATTGTACCGATTTCATATCGACACCCTTCTTACCCTTACCATCTTTGGTTCTTCGTTTCTTTAAGAATCGCCGAACACAAAAGAAGATAATACCAAACACAACAAGGAATACGAGTATTATAATGGCCACAACGCCCCAAGTGGGAAGGCCGGTACGTTCGGATATTATTTCAGTGACCACTTCGCCGGCATGCTCGACTTTTTTGAATATCGGTACGGATGTGGTGGTTTCTAAACATTAACGAAATAATAGAGTTTGAGTTTTGTTTTTTGTTTTCCTTTCTAGCCCATTGTACTCACCCGGTGCCTCTGTAGTTGGACCTTTTGTTGTTGTGTCCACCTGTGCGATTCTTTGACTTTCCGCTGCAGCGGCAGCTGCCTCAGCGGCTGTGTCTTCTACATCTTTCTCACGAAAAATCGAATGATGTGCGGATTCGGGCGATTTTTGATCCCCAGATTCCAGTCCAGATGTGGATTCAGGACCAACAGACGCCGGCTCAGGCTCTGATTTGGTTTCCGGTTCGGAATTTGCATTTGGCGGCATTTTTGCTGCTTTTTGTGTGTGTGTGGGGGCTTACTGTAAATAAAGAAAGAAAAATTAATGAATCAATCGATCACAAGTTAGAAAACTATCTTTTGGTCTATTTTCATTGAATACAATTTCTAGTAAATTGTAAGATAAAACAGGGGTCCCAACTGACTCTTGTACGTGATATCAGATTATGTAAAGAATAACCTATAAATAAGAGCTGAGTATGGAATAGTCAAATAGAATCTTTCCGTTCATATATTTGCACAAATCGAAGTCACTTGAAGTTATTCACTACTTTTCATTTAGACATCAACTTAATCACATTATTAAAAACTTAGAAACGCTTATTGGGTTACAAATTATAAAGACGTATACAAACCGCTAATGACGACAACTATCAACACGGTAATGGCATAATGCCTGGTCAAAACAATTAAAAAATGGCAATTTGCTTGTGATCTTTACAAATGAATCTGAGTTATTTAACACTCCACAAATCAAACCGAAAGAATTAAAAGCAAGTGAGCGCATTGAACGCTTTGCTGTCTCTAGTTTAAAAATATTTTTAAATTTGCATAGACATTTTGGTACTATCACGGCATCAGCTAGAATCGTGTGTGTATGTGTGTGTGTGGTTTGGATTGATTATAAGGGTCAGTGAGAGAGCCAAAATTTTTGATAGCTTTGATCAGAGATTACTGAATGAGAAATATACAAATGAATTCGAAATATCAAGACGACAATCTTAATAAAAATTGCGGCAATCTTAATACAAATTAAAACGTAAATAAAAAAATTTCCGCTTTGTTAAATGACAATACATAACAAACATAATAATAGGGATGTCACGAGGGCGTAAAGCCATAGGCCGCGAGACATGAGAAGGGAAAAAATTCTGTGTGTATAACAAATTTGTATATAGAATATATTATATATTAAAATAGCTTTTCTATTCTATTCACCTCAGGAGAAAGAAGAGTAATCTAAGACTAAAACTTTCGATAGGAATAACCCATTAAAGTTGTTTTTTTTTTTTCAGATTTATGTTATTTTTATGCTAGTAGATGTTATGACTGTATTATTGTATCTTTATTTAGCCTTAAACTTTGCCCCATTAATTTAATAAACAAATAGGTCCTTAAGACATATGTATGAACTGGAAACATTTCTTCTGGGCGTAGGTTCAAAATTAGTCATTGACTATAATATTTTGCTTTTAAGTGGCAATTCGATTAAAAATAGAACCATCTTGTGTTTCTTTGTGTTCTGTTCGATTAACAGGTGTGGGTATCAATATTTCATAGCAATTCCGTTCTGTTTTGAAATCTTAATCATGCCATAAACCAAGTATTCAATTGGATATTTAAAAATGGAGAAGAAAAGCAATAAAATTAATTTTAAAGTCTATTTACGCAATAAAAAGAGGGTCTCATTTAAGTCATAAAAAGAAAAAAGGTGTTTCTAAAATTTTTTCTAGTTTTTCTACCCATTCAACGATGTGAGTCAAACAATAAAACTGCAACTAACTAATATAAAAAATATAAATAATCTTAAATCGAAATATATTTTGCCTTATCAATCTGACTAATGAAACTAGTGAATATGAAACTGACTATCTTATAAATGATAATAAAAATAAATCCATTTTCTTCTTTGATTTAAATTCTTGTGTATTTTTAGCATTTAAAATAAATAGCCCAACTTTCTTAAATATCTGGAGGCAAAAACTCGTTTTTATTTGCATTTAAAAATAGCAGTTCACCACAAACAATTCAGCCAAGAGAACCCACATAAGTCATTAAAAGACAAAGGACAACAAGAGGAACTTTTCTCTCATTCGGTTCGTATCCTTGAAGCACTACAAATGCGCTGACGGCGCTTTGTTAAACAACAACTGAAATATATATATAAATACTCTTATTTGTATGTATATGTAAGTGTATGCGTGCCGTATCAAAGTGCCAAGGGCACGCACTTTCCCTCATCTTTTCATCCCACTCACACAAATTTCTCTTTCACTGTCTTCTCGTTTCTTTTCTTTTCGTTTCGTTTCTAATTTAATTCATTAATATTAACACCATTTTATTTCTTTGTTGTTTATCCTTTTGCCATATGCTTTTTATTAATCCCGCTGTTCCATTTTCTTTAAACAATTTCATTGCTTCCCTTTTAGTCCGTAGATTAATTATGAATGAATTAAATGGAATTTTACGTCTTGAGTTGGGTTTGCCTGCAATCGCTTTTCGAATGATTGTCTGACAGGACTTGACCCCAGAAAGTGCCCTGTGATGAAATGTCGTTGATCTCTTTTTTATTTTCTTCATATTTTTTCATCAACTTTGTATAATGTATAAGTATTCATATACATATATAAGTGAGTATCTCTAAGCCGTCTTTATGGTTAACGTGTCTGAAATTGCGGCTTTCTAAAAGATGAATGACATTTTGTATGCCACAAAGGAGAAGGTATAAGAAGTAAACCGTTGTCATAGCTCATACCTCGATAGATAAAGGTAGTGGCCTTTTTATTTAGTAAATAAATTTAAAATTATTATTCGGAATGATGTTAAACTAAGTTTAAAAGAAACTTTATTTACATCATAATTTTCTTAAAAATTATTTCAAAGTTTATAATTGAAATAGATTGAAGCCTCATCAAAACTAATTTGTATCCTAATTCATTTCATTTCCTTGAGTTGGGTTAGGTTTGTATTCCTTTCTTATAAATATAACCTCCGAATTTGAAGCATTTTCTGTTGGACAAAAAGGGTATTGAACTTTCCCCTTTGTTTGTTGAAGGTGAGAAATGGACACACATATTCTTTTCAATTTTCATGTTCTTTCTAAAACCTTTTAGGATGCCCATGCATAATAAATATGTTTAAAGGGCATAAATAAAACAAAACAAAAACATAAAAGGTGAGACATTGTTCCAAGACAATAATTGATTTCTTTGACACTTTTTTGAAATAATAAATGGCCCTGTAGTAAAAGGTTTTCCACAATTGTTTAACTAATCGTTGAATCAAAAGCAAATAAAATTTGCAAATATTTAGACAAATAAACGTATGAATTGATTCTGAAATATGAATTCGTATTTCGAATAGGTCAAACGTTAAAAAATAAGTCAAACATATAAAAATAAAAAATTGCTTTTTTTGTAAATTTGAAAAATATTTGAGATAAAAGAAACTTTGGAAACTTTGTGCTTTTATATATCTCACCAATAAATATTTTACGAATTTTGTGGGTTAGCTTACTCGTTTGTTCAAAATGAATAATGCAGAATAAAAACAACAACAAATGAAAAAAAGCCAAAGCAAGAGCCAACATGTCGTATGCGCCATTTAGCTGCAAACTGACTACAAATTACTTTGAACAGAGCTTGAACTGCTGTTGCTGCGGTTAATGTTTATGTTGTTTGCTAAGCAAATGACGTCAAAGGACATTCTAGACCCAGGCGATGAGGACGAGACTGAGAGAGAAAGAAAGAGAGTGTTTAGAAGACTGGGATAGGTCCTTAAAAGTAAATGCCTGGCGGAAAAAAAAAATGAGAATTGAAATATACATATGTATGTAAATGCCTTGTTTACTTAGTCAAAGGATAAAAGATGAAATTGTAGAAAAATTTGCATAACATTTTAAAGATTCTTCGTTCCAAGTTAGTTTTTGACTACTTAAAATCAATAAATAGTTCATTTAAGAAAACTGCCAAGAGCAAACAAAAGTTATTTATGACTTCATACTCATAGCTGAAAAGACTCACAGAAATGTCATCAAATATTTCATACACGAGGCTAAATTTTTTCCTATACAACTGACAAAGTACGCAATTTTATCTTATTGTAGGATATCGACCACTAAATACCCTTCAAATAGTAAATGTATCGACAGAGTTCACTATTAAAATGTCTGCAACAGAATTAGGCTAACGTTTACTAACACTTCATTTAATCTACTTGGCAAAGGACAACTACTGAAAGATTTGCAGAATTGATTTAATATAAAATCGTAAGTGCGTGCTTCGTCTTCAGTTGATTTTGGATATAAAGAGTACGTACGAAACTACAAATATAATATAAATGCATCTAATTTATGGTTCTTCTTGTACATTTTTATTTTCTTTTTGTCATTTTGCCAGTTTAGCTGTTTCCTATAGTACTTTTATTCCACTCGTTTTTCTCTTGTTTGATGTTCATTCTTATTTTTTTCGTGTGGTGCCTTTTTGTCTGGGGCAAAACTAAACTACGCAGTTTTTTTTGGCCAGGTTCAGAGAACATTCGTGAATTGGCAAATGTTTACAACGTGTTTTAGAGCCTGAACAGCTGTTGTATCTGTGTGTGTAAGTGACACAGAGAGGGAAAAAGAAATGGAAATGGTGTAAAAAAGAAAATATTTTTTTAATATGAACTCAAAGTGATCAAAGCCATATAATTATATATGTACATATTTACGCTCAACTAGGAATTCTTCTTCATGGGAAAATTCAATTGCTAATCATTGTTATAATGTTAATATAAAAAAAAATATTATCTTTTTAGAAAAGTTTCAAGTCATTCAATCATTTTTATTAAACAAATTTCGTGTTCCGAAGCCGAGCATATTTAGCCGTGAATGTATGTCTGTCTATAGTAATATGAAATATGAAATAAATGAAATTGTGAGACAGAGTAGGAAAGTGGTTTGATAAGTTGTTTTTGGAAAAATGGAACAAGCAGTTGGATTTGAAAAACTATATATATATAAAATATTATATCCCTCTGTTTTGCACTTTCGTTTAAGTCCGTTAAAACATTAATTAGTTAAGGTAATCGGCTCAGCGAATCGGGCAGTATTTATTTCATATGTGATCATTGTTTAGTTTAATAAGAGTTTAATAAGTTAATAAAAGATTCAAATACATATTTAGTCAGTGGATTGAAAAGTTATTGACAATTTTTAGATTTATCTCGAAATATTTATCCTTCTATTGCTATTTCCAACAATATTCGCCATTAATTGATAAATTTTATTTTGCTGTTTAATTATAAGAATTATCAGCAGATTATAAAATGAACGCGAGAGATACAACAATCGATATGAAATTGGTCTGAAAGTTATTAAATTTGTCCTGTATTTTCTGTATTCTGCACATGCACAGACACTAGAAATCGATGGTAAAAGAATTAGAAACCTTAGCAGAAAGTAAAAAAAAATATTTTCTAGCAAAACAATGGACATTTGATTTGCTTAAAAATAACTTACAATTAGACACAAGAACGAGCCAGAAAAACTGGAAATCCAGTTCTATTTGGGTTAAAACTACAGTTAATACTAAAGTTTATTCAAAATCAATTAATTTCATATGAAATCAAGAAAATTAATGAATTTTGGTATTAAGATAGGTTTAAACAAAGCACTCTAAAGTGATTGATGAATTGTTTGCGAAAACCAATCTATCAGATTCATATTTTATTTGCATTTGAAGCCATAAAGGACACTAAATGCACTCTTTTCATATCGCATTCCCAATTGACGAGAAAAATGTTCGCTTTTGTTCTATTTTTAGTTTTGACCTTTGCTGGGACTATGATGACAAAAATAAACCAAGTTATGATTGGTGGTGTGGGTAGTTTAGTTAAATTCTTGATTTCTAGTCCTCGTTGTTGGTGAGGATGGGTAAGGGAAACAAATTTTCATTAGAAGATAAGATAATATTCAGATATCGAATGAATAAATAATAAAAGAGAGAATTCAAATGTCAAGAACTGACAATCAAAGTGTCAAAACAAATTAGAAGCCCGAAAATGGCATTAAATAGAACGTACGCAGAAATTTGTGCTACATGGACTATGGGGCAGGAGAGAACGGATGTGAAACGGAAACCTTCATCACTATCATACTACTAAGCTCTCTCTTCCTCCAAGCACTCATACACTCACACTTAAATTAATTTGTGTTAAGCTTCTGAGAGCAGGAAACGGTTAAACTTTTTTTCTTGTTATGGAGAGACAGAGAGGAGAGAGTGATAGAGAGCATTTACTGCGCACATAACCCAGAGAAGGCAACAACAGAAAGAAAAATTGGCAAGAAAAAAGAAGAAAGAAACAAAAAATGGAAATGGTATGCTAGACAAAACCATATAACCAAGTTAATAGCTGAGGAGGGATAGCTTAAAGTTTTGAAAACGCCAAATGGTACACGATTACAGGACAAAAAAGAAAATGAAACCAATTTTCCACATCATTTCTTAATTTTGTTCACTTTCATTGAACAATTTCATATGAAACCGCAAAACGAAAGAAAACACATTATCCTATCTCTGAAAGGGTCAAAAGAACGCCCACTTTCTTACTCTTTATATCGCTTTGCTGTGCTTGTGAGTGTGCGTGTCTGTATTTTTCTATATTTGCCAACTTGATTATAGCCAATTATGTGGGCTTTTCACATCTCTTACTTTTGGTTCAAGCCCATTTTATTTGCCCTGTCTGAGTTAATTAAGATGAACAAGAGTATGGAAAAATTGTTTGTCTAATTGAGTTTAGACGGGCAGGAGAAGCAATAAAGGAAGTGCGAAAAAAAAAAAAAATTAAAAACCCAGTTGTGATAAAGTAAAAACTTTATTTGAGGAACTGTTTTATTGACTGATGAGGTTTATACAACTATAATAAGAAGCAAATCATTAAAAAAAGGAAATTGAAAGGGGTTGAAATTGTTTTAAATTATTGAAAAAAAGGAGAGACGTTATTATGACTTGAAATCTCACTAAAAACATTAGTACTAATAAAGAAATAAATTAATTTTTAAACTATTTTAGCTTTGGTATATTTTGACTCTAATGACCTTTGTGGGTTCGATATTCAGTTGGGAAATACATCAAATAATCTATCAAATAATCAATTAATGATCCTTAACTCCAATTATGCTGAACTGAAATAAAGTATTAATACATTTGTAATATTGTTAGCTTATCGATGAAATAGAATAAAATTGAATTGTTGTGATCCTACTCCGATTATTTAAAAATCAATAAGAAATTTGGTCTCTTAAGGCAGAAAAAAGAAGACTTTTAAAATGACACGATTTCATTTTGGTAAACAGAATTACTAAACAATTTTTAGTACTTCCACGGAGATCGATTTGTTTTTTTGTCTATCCCATAGATGTATGCTAAAATTGTTACACTCATAGACCAATTGACCTACTCACATAAGTATGCTATAGAATCTGAAACTCACCTTCTCCTCTATAAGTCTGCACAAGAGTTGGCCAGTCCTATTAACACCTTGCGGCAAATGATGGCTTTGTTATTTGTTAATTATAGTTAACTTCTTTTTGCTATTTTATTATCGTCTGCTTGCAGTTAATTATTAAGTTATTTGTTTCATTACATTTACATTTGAGCAGCGTTTAACGAAGCGTGGCGAATGGCAAGTTGAGGCAAAAAGGCAAAATGTGTGTGACCGCTGCCTGGCAGAGAGAAACAGAACGATTATGAGGTTGCAAGTGTTAAGCCTTTACCTTTTTACGATGTTCTGCTTGATTTGCAGTATTTGAATTATTTAATTTATGTACAAGACAAACAAATGCATGACAAACAATGAATGAGAGAGAGAGAGAGAGAGAGAGAGTGGGGCACATGTAATTGTATGCGTAAATATTGATAGAGAACTCTCTCTGTGTGTGACCATGTGTATTTTGTCAGAGTGTGCGTGGAATTTTCGCTTTTCCTTGGGTAAAAGAAAAAAAAAACTATAGGAACGACATTCGGCGAAAGCAAATTCAGGATAGAGATTTTCTTAGAGACATTTTCTTGCGAAAGCTTTTACTCTCTCACGCACACACACACACACACACACATGTCAATTGAAAAATGACTTGACTTATTTCAGTGACTTTGTTGCAAAAATTTGTATCTTCCGTTTTGAACTTCATTTGTTGATATTATTTAATTGATTTATTTTTCACATTTTCACTAATTTTTTTGCATTTATAATTTTCTATCGAATACAAATTTGTTTGCATTTCTATTTGATGGGTTTGAGAGCTTTTTCGGTTTTGAATGGGAAAAATCAATATTCATTTAATGTTGCCCCTGCTCACATGGCTCACATTTTCACTTTCATTTTGTTTCAGATTTTCTTTTAACCAGCAAAATTTTGAATTGATAAATTTTATAATTTCATTAAAAAACACAAAAAATGCTTGAACACATACACACTAACATGGACACCTATAAAGATGTACATGATCCGGTTCACAATTTTCACGCTTTCTCTTTTCTAGACATTGCTTTATATAATCATAATACAACCAAAATTACTTGAAGAATTTCTAGACTTTTTTTATTTTGCAATTCTTATGTTGTTGTTTTCAACGATTTCTTAGAGAACATTTTAATTTTAATAACTTAAGCTCTGCTTTTATTTTTAATTTTTTTTTCTATTGCGAAAGCCTGTCTTCTTGGATTTTATTCATAATTTTTTTTTGGGACTTTATGGCCTAGGCAATTTTTTTTCCGATACGTACTTTCTGTCAGCTCACACAGTCAACTTCCACGGTCGATGTTCATTCGCGTTTTGGCCTATACAATCCAAGAAACAGCGAGGAAAAAGCTTTGCCTATATACACTTAACAAAAAAAACATGACCAAAGAGAGCGAAACGGTTATTCTACGTATGACTCTGTGTCTGTGTGAGTGAGTGGGCATCGATTTTGTCATTCCGAATGGCTTTGGGCGGGGGTTGTGGATTCAAATTGAGAGCTTTTTGCCTTTACTTTGCACTGGGGAGAGTTTGAATTTGAATTTTTGGAGACTTTGTTTTGGTCAACTGGGCTAGCTTAATTTGTGAATGTCCTTTATCCTTCAGTCTGTGCAATTAAGAAGATATTTATTGAATGATTATTCACTCATTCAATCTCCTGTATATTCTAGTCCAGTTTTCTTAGGCAAAGTATAAAAAGTCAACACAGGAAGTGAAATTTTATATGATTTTAAAAAGTTGTTTTCATTGACTATAGTTTTATATCAAGTAGTATTATAAATACAATAACAAAAAGTCGATCTGTAGGAATAATTGGTTTAGTTGAGTCGCCGAACAAAAAGCGACATCATAAAGTATATATGTATGTATATGTATGTAGTATGTATACATATTCTTGGTCAGTGCAACATTCAAAGCGATCTTCGCATGCCTCCTATCCTCTTGCCTAAATAAGCATAGAACTCGAAGATTATGAAGAATTTAGTAAAAGTCCGTTTTTTAACTTACAAGAGTTATGAATTTTTTAAGAAGAAATAACAAAATTTCTTTAAATATTAAAATTAAAATCTTAAATTTATAGTATTAATATTGTAGGTAAATAGACGGTAGCCTACAAGTTTGCATTCCCTTGCTGGACGCCTTCTCAAAAGCTCACTTGCCAAATCTCAATTTCTCTGTCTCCCGGAGTTTTGTTGTCTCTTCGTCCTCCCTCTCACACTCATTGAGGAGAGGGAACATCTGATACAATGGACACATGTTTCGGCGCAAGTTGTACTCATTGAATGCCAGAGTGCATGCGTACTTTGGTAACGGAATTTGCTCAATGACAAGAATTTTGTGGAAAGGATAAAACGGCAAGGACATTTTCAGTTATGACGTTTGTGTGCGAGTGTGGGCGAAGGCGGCAAAGCTCACTATGTTAAATGAAAAGCTGTTATAGTAAAAGTTCATTTGTGGCTGATTACCTCAAATATAGAGTAGAGGGCGCCACTTCAGTTAGAAAAGCTGTATAAAAACTATAACTAAATCAAATGGAAATGCATATTTGGTCTTTCCATCTAACTATCCAACTGTGGTCTCGTCCCGGGCATCATTAATGACCATTTTGGTATTTCCGGTGCGCAATTAGGCATAGCAAACAGCACCAGATTCAATGGGTAAAACCAATAATCATTATGTCATTGCTTCATAACGTGACCGAAAAGGATAAACATCAATTATGAATTGTTTGGCATCAAAATCAAATGAAATTTAAGTTAGTTGTAAAACGTATACATTGTTGTTGTGGGCTGAAAATTCCCATTTGTTGTTTTATTTGACTACGTGCCGAATTTATCATCCTGTTACTTGTCATTAAATGTTCACGAATTTGATGCTTATATATTGTATTTTTACTCTTGAAAGTCTTAATACATCAATTAAAACAATGATAAAATATATTTAAAAATAAACACCGCGAGTAATTAATTAATTAAAATTACTTACTTAATTAGTCCTTACTTCCATTAATTAGTCCTTAAAGCCAAAATAACAGTCACAGCCTTAAGACTCTCAATCAAATGTTGCCAATATGTTACATTCATGCCATTTTAGTTATAGAATTTGATAAATTTTGCAGACCACAAAAGCCTTTGAATATGGAAACTAAGGCAATGGAGAATAAGCCAGCAAAGTTTTTTGAAAATTAAAATTGCAGTATGAGACCTGTTTACACTAATTAACACAGCTTCAAATACAAGACATAATCTTTCAATTTCCCTCACTCTCAACTTCGCTTAAGTTTGCTTAGAGTACATGAGTATTGTCAATTGTTGACAACCCTTGAGTGGTAATTGAACTGTATAATCCAGAAGATGCTTCAAATTTTCCGGTGTGCCATGCCGATCATTTCTTATAATTAATGAAATTAATTCATGAACTCAAAATATTAATTATTCACTTACCCGAGTACCACAATTGTATTTGGTGTAGAACTGCATAAATTTAAATATTCATTTTTTTTCTATGTTTTCAATACCAACAATGTTATAATTCTCAATCTTTTTTCCACGCAAATATTTAGCGAATAAATCAGGATTTATTTGCAATATGTCCAATTCTTTCCTGGTTTCGGCACTGTAAAATTTGTCAAGATTAGTTATAGAGTAAAATCAAATAACTTTGCCTGACTTCAAGCTTACCTTAAACTTATTGAGTCGCTCAATACCAAAGTGCGAACTCCAAAGGACACGCAGTTTTGGATTAAGGCATTTAAGCTGTTACCATCATTAATAGAAGTAGACACTACAATAAGATTGCCCTTAGAGATAACAGATCTGTTCTGCTGAACAGGTTGTGGATTGGAATGTGAATGAATAGTGGATTCATTCGGTGTGCCAAGATTTATATCAGTTATTATCTCTTGACCCTTTTCAATTTCCACTAATTTAATGGTTTGTCGAATGCGAAGCATTTTAAACCAATCAGTTTTGCTCAAATTTCTTGGTTCCACATTTGAAATATAGAAACCACAATTAATAAATGTAGCCGAATGCAGCTTATGCAATAAAAGACGAGCTTGTATATGAGGTTGAAGCGTTTCCTTTTCATCAAGGGTTAAACGTCTAAGGCTTTTGTGTAAAGTTGCCACAATGGGCTTGTTGTGACTATAAATAAAATGTATTAAACTTATTTTGTGTTATCATAAAAATTTGAATATTTACCGTGACGTTTGAGTTTCTACAATAAGACTGATTAGAATCAGTTTGGTGAGTTCGCTTAGTTCTCTATTTTCTCCCTTATGAAGAGAAAGGTGAAGAAAGGTAACTAGTTTATTTACTTGATTGGGATCAATTGCATCCCAATTCAAATAAAGAAATATATGAACAACAGACAGTAAAGATATTCGCTGATTTTCATCAAGTGCAAATATTGATTCCAAGCGTTTAAGGAGCTTTTCTGGACCCCTTAAGGATTTAGCCACTATCATTTCATACATGCAGGTGATATTGAATTGATTACTTGATAAAAATAATGTCGACCATAGTTTATCTGAACAGTCATAGTGTGATGCAAGAAAAAGCAATGATTTGGCAATGCAAAATATTAATCTGTGTTCCCTGGAGTTTCTTAAATAATGTTGTTGGTTTCTGAGCAAATCCTCATTCATGCTTATTAATTCGTCTCCAATTTCTTTGACATGACAATCAGATTCTTCAATGATATATTTAAGAAATCTTGAAAGTAGGTTGTTAGTGTCAAAAGCATCTTGATAGCAATATTCAATCCTGCAAATAAAGAAGAAATACTCATTTATATAATTTTATTTATATTTATTCATTCATTCTTACCACGCATCATCCGAAAAGGTTGTTAACTGCAGTATTTTCCGAATAACTTGTTGTGAAGATTTCTTTCCGTTAGCTTGGATATATCCAGAAATAACGTCACCATTATTTTGATCAAGATGATAGAACAAAGTATCATGCGAGAGGATAGTTTGCTCCTGTTCGGTCAAATGTTTTGATACATAACTGCCAATGTTCCGAGCTCTATAAAAAAGAATTTAAACAATTAAACATACAAAAATCATCTAAAAGTTTAAAAAGGTTAAATAATTTACACAGAAAAGTTTGGAAACTTCTTCAGTGAAGCGACAAAAGTCGATAAAACATCGTCCTGCAATCTTTTTTGACAGTGTCCCAAAAGGCGGCAAAGGCATTCAAATGTTGCATATGCTTGCTCAAGTAGTTGCTGCGGCTCCAAATGCAACTCTGTGATATGGTTCCACTTCTTTATATGATAATTAACGAAAATGTCTACCGAAAATTGTTTTACAAGGCATTTCTCTTCGTTTGTTTCACACAATAGTTTATCGAGCAAATGAATTTGCAATTTCTTCAGATCTTTGCAACGTACAATTAATGGCTCTACTTCATACACTTTCTTGTAGAAATCAAGAATTGAAGGTAAGCAATTAATCTTAGTTATTAAATAGAAGCGTAACCATCCATGAAGAGTTTTTGACAAATTTTTAAGTTTATCAATTAAAGTCAAAACTAAATCATTTTTTATTTCCTCATTGAATATTATATCTAAGTGACCTTTGTTTAAGCATAAAATTACAACTTCTGTACTATCGCAATCGATAAATTTGCTCTTTAAAGCGTCATGAGCTGAATAGTTTTCTGTGTTTTTTTTGTACATCGTCTCAACAAAGGTTAAGTATTCCTTCAGGGTAAAATTATTAAGTGTAACCTGTTTATGAGTACATAGAAGTAAATTCATAAATCATAAATTTTTACAAATTAATGACCTACCTGGAAGCGATTTAAGACCCTTTCCTGAGCACTCTTCTGCAATTCTCGGTTTGTCATTCGTTGCAATCGAGAAGCAAGTTTTATGAGGATATTTTTTCTAATGCAAGGCGATTGAACAACTTCTTCAGTTGGCATACTTTTAATCCATTCTGTTAGTGGAACTGAGTTCCATTCCCAAGAAACGTTGTCCAGTGCTCCGATAAGTAATTCAACATCATCATTTGTTGATACAATATTACCGAAGAGTGGAATTGAACTTAATTCATGATCGACATTGTACAACTGCATCTTATTGGTTGCTGCCAAGAACTCCTCCAACATATTCCACTCATTCAAGTGAGATATTCTCCAATGTATACAAATGTGCGTAACTGTTTCATAGACAACTGATATATTGTCAGACTGTATAAGTTTAAAGTACAAAATTCCTATTGGATAAAACGAATTGGCGGAATTTGGATTGTGCAACAAATTGTTTGACAATAAGGGCATATCTGATGTCTCAGATTGTTCGTATCCAACAATACGTTCTTTTAATGGATCTGCAGCTCCTTCGGCAACAAAAATTATTGATTGATATAGCTGCTCCTCAATAACCGTCAGTATTTGTGAACAGCATTTCAATCCGAGACTACAAACAAAATCCTCAAATAGCATGTCCAAGACCTGTTCAGTAAGGGGATGCACCTGTTCACCACTCAGACAAAGTGACCATAACAAATCAAGCAAACAATTACTTTCGGCACCAAGAAACTTTCTGACTTGCAGTTGTATACACTCCAAAATATTGGCCACCAATTGGCGATGTTTCTCTACAAAGTTAACATTAATATTTACATCAAATGTGGCAAACATATTTCCGATAAGTTTCTCGAAAACTTTTGGTGAAAAGTGCACATTTTTATTCTTCAACTGGTTATTGATCCACCGATTTCCTCCACTGCCAAGCCAGTGAAGTCATTCCGATGTATACTTAAGAGACTGAGCACTAATTCACTGACATCATTTGCGTCGATCGATTGAGTTGAATTTAGAATATCCATTTCTTAGGTGATATTTTGACAGAAACGACCATTCCCAGCATAAAAAAATAATTTTAATTGCTTAAGCAGTACGTCGTTGCTCGCCGAAAGACTGTTTTACAAATGATTCATTGTTAATCGTGTTTGAGATAAGCAAATTGCTTATACCCTTTATATAAAGAAGGGTATATAAATTTCGTAACTAATCAGTACGTCTCGATAAGCGGAGGTAATACATTTTTTCTCACCATACATAGAAAGACATAGAAAGACTGCTTGTTAAACTATTTGATTAGAATTATAGATAAGGGGTATTAACAATCTTTTGTTAAGAAATAAAAGAAGAGAAAGAAAAGTGCAAATATCAATTAATTGGCAACGTTGTGCCGTTAAACTAGCGCCATCTGTGGTCAAAATCAATTCAAATTATAGTTAAAAACATTATCGAGACAAAAAACATCATCTAGACAAAGACAAAATATAACCAGAGGGCCGGGCTAACTTGACCGCGTCAAAGTTTGTATACCCTTGCAACTTTTTGGTAACTCTATCCTTACCTATTAGCCATCAATGTGGAAGAACGTTTTATCTAAAAAGGCTTAAGCTAGAAAGAAAGGCCTACAATCATAGGAAATAACGAAGATATTGATCAAAGTCACTGTTTTCCACCGATCGTTCCTATGGGAGCTATATGATATAGTCACCCGATCTTTATCAAATTCGGCACAGTCATTAACATATATATTAAATTAAGAAATGTTTAATTTAAAAGCAATCGCGTTAAAAGTAACGAAGTTATTTACAAAAAGTCACTGTTTTCGACCAATCGTTCCTATGGGAGCTATATGATATAGTCACCTGATCTTGATCAAATTTGGCATAGTCGCTTATAGGCGTAGTAAACTCTCTAATATTAAGTTTCACGACAATAGCTCAGAAAATAACGAAGGTATTGAGAAAGTCACTGTTCGTGACTTGGCCGTTTGTATGGGAGCTATATGATATAGTCACCCGATCTTGATCAAATTTGGCACAGTCGCTTATAGGCGTAGTAAACTCTCTAATATTAAGTTTCACGATAATAGCATAGAAAATAACGAAGTTATTGAGAAAAAGTCACTGTTCGTGACTTTGGGGTTTGTATGGGAGCTATATGATATAGTGGTCCGATCCAGCTGAATCCGAGATATACAACGCCTGCAGTATATACAAGCCTACGTGCAAAATTTCAGCTCTGTAGCTCTTACGGTCTAGGAGGAGTTTGCGTTGATCCAACGGACGGACGGACGGACGGACGGACGGACGGACGGACGGACGGACGGACGGACGGACATGGCTAGTTGAACTCGTCTCGTCGTGCTGATCAAGAATATATATACTTTGTATGGTCGGAGATGCTTCGTTCTATGCGTTGCACACTTCTGACCAAAATTAATATACCCTTTTGCAAGGGTATAAAAGAGTAAGTGAAGCTATCTTTTCATATTTGGGAATACAAAATTGCTAAAACTGTTGTTGTTTGCTTCAAAAGTGTAACTATTCCCTTGGTAAACTAAATATAAGCAAAACTATTACCTAGAGCTATGACCAATTCAAAGTATCCTTTGAGACTATCTTAGTATAATTTTTTTTTATATAAGATTTTTTTATTCTCAATAAGATTTTCATTATTTTTTTGGGGTTTTTGGCTGTTTTACAGACATAAATTTTAGTTGGCTACATTTTCCATTTCGTAGAATGATTTAATCTTACTTGTTTATTAAAGTACCTATTTTTATTTAAATTTTTTAGGTGAAATCGGTTTCGTAATAGCTTTATAGAAACATCTAGCAAATCTTTGGTTTGAAATATATTCAAACTCCTTGTAACATTTTTTAATAGAGACTATTTATCGAAAGATAAGCTACACCAAATAATAAATGAGCTGTATAATTCATTCTTTAAGTTTACCTTGAATAAGTTTTTACAAAATATTTATATGTAAATTGTGAACATTCACGAACTGTATAATCCAAAAGATACTTCATTGTCATACAATGTTTCGGTTTCAATTTTCAGTATTTGTAATTTTTCTCCAGTTCCGGCACATTAATTGGTTTAATACTTTAAGGGTGTACCTCCCTCTCTTTGACTGAAATTGTAGATTGTAAAATATCCTTTTCTTTTCTGCCCTTTCCTCTCTTTCTCGTATTCTTGCATGTCATTTTCGACAAATAAATTGATTTCTGTTTTCAACATTAATTTAATAGTTGTTGTAATGGCTTTGGTGTTGCTGTTTGGTAGTATTCATCGTTTATTGTTATTGCAATTGCGACTCTGTTTCTGTTGGTGGTTTACATTTTGTAATTTGATTTCAGAAGCTACTATTTACATATATTTATATCCCTTCATATATAGGGGGGTATTGGGAATGGATGTTATAACATTGTTTAATTACAATTCAAGAGCTGATTGCATTTTTTTCTTTTCGGTTTTATTCTTTAACATTTTTGTGGCCAATTTACAATAAGTGCACTATGCGAGGTATGAATGAAAAAATACATATGTAATCGTTTAAAAAAGTTCTAAAGAAAAGCTGCTATGTCAAGAAATTAACTATATTTTATTCCTTATTGAGTTCGAAACCCTTCAAGAAAACACCTAATAATATTGAACGAATCAAATAGGAGTTCAGACTAAAGAGCTATTAAGCAAAATCTAATAAAAACTACATAAGGGAAAATTAACTTGATTCCTTGATAAAATATTATTCTAGTCTTTTTATATTTTTTTTTTGTATAGAAACGAATGTAATGAAATATTGGGACTTAATATTATCGGAAATTTATTCTCAATTGTTACTTTGACAACTTTTCTCAGACCATTCACAAATACATATATTATAATTTAAGTGCGAGGATATAAAAAAAGAAGGATGTGGATAACTTAAAATTATTTTATTCTTTTATAATTTACAGAGGGTCGTTGCTAACTTCGACCAAGCTAAAGTTTGTATACTCTTGAACGTTTTTTTTCTCTTTTCTTACCTATAGTCATCAAAAAGGAAAAACGAAGTTATTGATAAAAGTCACTGTTTTCCACCGATTGTAAAATTAAGTATGGTCGGTTATGAGTGTAATAAACTCACCAATATTACATTTTACGACAATAGTTTAGAAAATAACAAAGTTATTGAGAAAAGTCATTGTTGGTGACTTTGCCGTTTGTATGGGAGCTATGTGTATGATATAGTGGTTTGATCCGATCAGCTGAAACCGAGATATACAACCTGTGCAGTATATACAAGCCTACATGCAAAATTTCTGCTCTTTTTTCCTTTATTATAAAAATTTTTTTTTTTGAATTTTTTACTAGAACTGGACTGTGCACAAATCAGTCACTGAATTGGTATTCGTAACTTTTCTGTGTAACCGCAAAAAGCAATTTTGCATTTACATTTTGCATGCTTTTCGCTAGTGTTTTCTGACCATTTTCGGTTTGGCCAAATTACGGTCAACAGATTTGTTAAGGCTAAGTGATTTTTGTATGGCAAATTTATTTGAATTTTGACGATATCAAATAAATGAAATTAAGCAAATGATTTCACTTATTCTATAAGCTGAACTAATAATAATTACAAATATTTCAATGTTTGCGTAAGTAAAATATCTGTAAAATACTAAATATCTCTTTTGTACACTTAAAATTAATCAATCACTGCTACCTGAACCAATAGTGCGAATTAACTTAAGTTAGTCGTAGAAATGAGAAGCCATCCATGTTGAGGAAAAAGTTTCATTGCGTAAATTGATAAATCCTTTAATGTTCGAAATACACAAAAAACACAAACAGTAGGCGGGTGGCTTAAGGTGGGGCACACGCATGCCAAGTCAATGAAATCAACTTTCGATTTCGCCGAAATAAATCCACTTTACAGATTGAAGCAAGACCAACAACTCCAAAGGACATGAGGGAATTTCAATTCCTTGTAAGAACAACAAAGACGACAAATACAAAACACGTGCTAGTTGAAAGAGACGGATATAGCTGCCTTAGATAGAGATAGCCATAACACATGTGTGTGTGTGCACGAATAATTGAATTCATCAAAGTTAACTTGCAACAATTCTTGTGAAATGTTTTTGCCCGCCAACCATTCAATTCAACGTTTTGTTCGAAAATTTAGTTCTGTCAACTTTTGTTTCTCTCTTTGATGATAGACTAAGGCAAAGCACGAGTATCAAGGACTGCGTAACGGCGAAACGTCTTAAGGGGGGTAGGGATAGGGGACATATAAAAAGATTTACGAATTGACAAAGTGCAGGAGTAGATTTTTCTGGGGCACGAAACAAACGAGCGAAGGAGATGAGACGATATAAGATGAGATGGGATGAGCCTAAGCAACGAATTGACGTGCGAACGAACATTGATGTGCCACTCTCTCTTAAGGATATACGTATCATCCTTGAAGGCACATGGGGCACAGGCAACTTGAAAATCTATGTCAGTGTCACGTAGTCTCACAACAACAACAACAAAACCAAAAGCAACTACAATAAGTACAACAAGATGACAAAGATTCTCAAATAACAGCAACAACGTAACGAATTTCCAATGCACTTACGATCAATAAGTATACTAAAAATTATTTCATAGTGTAATTATTTAAGTGAGCTTATTTCTAAATATTTCTATTTAATTACTATTGCACATTTTCTTGTAAAATTCATGTTTTTTCTTAAATTTAAGTTAAGCAGATATCTATTTCTTAATAGTTTTGGATAAGAAATCAGACGAATAGATTAAAAAAAGAGACAACAAGTTTATGGTTGGCTCAAATGTTTTCTTAATAGTAAGTCATACATTTGTTACTTTACCCAAAAAGAGTATGGAAACAACAATGCTTTGCTTCCATTAGGGCTTCTCACTTTTCCCTTTGGCCCAAAATACTTTTGCTGCTGATTGGGTGTCTTTCGTTTTGTTTTTCATCAACTCCTGGCTTTTCCTTTTGTTTCTTTTTTTCCTGTTTATTTTATGTTTTTTTTTTTTTTTGTTGCTTAGCTCTTGTTCCACTACTATCATCATCATCATCCTCATCGTCTGGATCATTATGTTAATCGTGCTGTGCTCACATTGCGTTTACGCCATATTGCACGCTTATTTCCTGTCCTGATTAAGTCATTTTGGTAACTCTGTATTGTTTAATCAATTATGCGGCGTTTGCAAAATTCTTGCTAATCACTGAACCGCAATAAACATAAGCTCTCCACTTCATTCAATGAGATTTCCTTTGACCAAATGCCTCACTCTTTCACCTCACAGAATTGGTTTGGGGTCATTTTTCATTCTGATGAAAATATTGATTTCGATTCTGGTTACTTCTTCTTCTGCCTCATTCTCCCCCTACACTATTCCTGATTTTTTTCCCTCCTGCGACGTGATGTTGATGTCTGTTTGTCAGTCTCTAACGATTGCTTCAAGGTAATCCCTATCCAGGAATAAAAAACAGTAGAGGAAAGGAGAGAAAGAATAAAGCGAGATGACGAGAAACGAGAACAACTTTTACCGCTTACAAAGATTTATGAGTTGTCCCTTCGTCTGGGCACAAGTCTGAGGCAAATGAAATATGGCCAGTGGGTTTAAATATTTGCAATGCGGCAGGCGCGTGATTCGATTGTCCGTGGCCGTCGTGGAGTGGCACAGGCAAAGGCGAAAGCAAATCAATGACCAATCCACCAGCAGGTTTGCTCAACCAGCAACCAACCTGTGTGCAGCTGCGTTTTCGTGTTGCCCTGGACAGTGGATACAAATATATGAAAACTGCCGATGAATTACAAATTAAATTCAATCCGCAAGGACTCCTCCTATTGCTTAGCGATTTTCCTTAAAATGAATTTAAAATTTAATGGAGTTACACAATAATGCGAAATTTTCTGAAACCTCGAATATTTTGTATTTCTAACAAGAAATTACATGAAATTGTATAAAGAAAAGATCGTCCTGTTTTGAACGATATATTGTTGAAGTGATAGAAAACTATGTTATGAAAAATATTTTTTTAAATTTTATTGAATATTTTAAAACGAATCGAAGTGGGCCGGATAACACGACTTAAATTTTTGAAGAATTGGGTATCGATTTTGTGTCACTGTGACGTTTAAATATTTAACCATTGTATTTGGTCTGCAGGACGGACAAGTAATAAGGTCATCAAAACGCCAAACGTTCGATGCGGTTTTTGTCGACTGATTTATGAAGTTGTGCGGTCTCAACGAGCCAGAGACACAAACACAAACAGAGACAGCAGACAAATAAGGCAGGGGAGGGTGAGGTAGACGGTGTGAGAGGAAGAGAAAGATGCCGTAAGGCAACCCAGGCATGACAACTCAATTGAGGACGAAAAGCATACGCCAAGTTTTTACCTCAAGGATATGTCGCCTGGTCAGTTGCACAATCAGATTTTTTTCATTTTTTTTCGCTCGTTTTTGTTTGTATCCTCTTCCTCTTCCTTTTTGTTACTTTTTCGTTTTGGTGAAGCGATTTATAAACGTTACAGGCATAAATAAACAAACAGCTGTTGGCTTAAAGAAACAAAAAGCAAAAATATATAAAGAGAAACTCCAAAACTGAGTGGCAACATGTGCTTTGCTTCTGGCCACTGTCCTAGGGGCTCTTTTCCTTGTATTTTTATTTACTTTTTGCTCTTTTATATATACAAACCATATATATAAAAATATTTTTTAATGCAGCCTCACCGCACAATACAACAATAGCAACAACAGAACCAACAGAAACATGCCACACAGCAGCCAGCGATGCCAATTTGTTGCAGATTTATAGAGGTTGCCAACGTCGCCGTCGTCGCTGTTGTCGTGGTCCTCCGAGACTAAAAACTACCCGCGCACGCGGATCTGTTGACAATCGCCACAGGAAGTGGGCAGCGGCAGCAAGTAGAAAAGGATGTTGAGGCAGGTTCTGCGTTCTTTCATTCATTCGTTTGTTCGAGCGAGCGAACGTTCGTTCATTCGTTGTTTGGTTGGTTGGTTGGTGTGTTGCTCGTTGCTTGGTAAAAGGGTCATAACTGATTGCTGCAAACACTTAGGCGGTGGAGATGCGGGAGAGTTGAATTGAGTCGAGTAGAGTGGCCCATCGAATGAACATTTGATGGGTTGGGCTTCTTCTGCTATTTTTTCTGTCATTTAGAGTTTCACTCTCATTGGGGTTATTCAAGATTCAAGTATTTTTGTTCAATGGAGTTGACTTTGTTTACGGCCTAGACAAAGTGCTATAACCTAATATCAAGATAAAGTATGATAAATTGTCAGATTAGACCACTGTATACCTGATATAAAAACCATTGATCGAAACGTAAAATACAGTGGGAACTATAACATAATGTTAAATTCTATATATATATTTAGATAAAGGAGAGGGGGGGGGGGGGGAGGGGGAGTAGGCTAAGAAAGATCTGATAATAGGGAAATATCGTTTGCAATGATATCTTTGATAGAAATCGTTATCAATTAAAATGAATTATAACCTGAATAACCCTGATGTACATAGCTCTTACAAAAAGGGATATTCGTTGTCAATTTGACAGGATAAAAAATTTAGTATGTTGGCTGCTGTTGTAGGAGAGTAGGCTTAGAAAGATCTGATAATAGGGAAATATCGTTTGAAATGATATCTTTGATAGAAATCGTTATCAATTAAAATGAATTATAACCTGAATAACCCTGATGTACATAGCTCTTACAAAAAGGGATATTCGTTGTCAATTTGACAGGATAATAGATTTAGTATGTTTGCTGCTGTTGTTTTATCCATTGGAGACTTCAATTTCAATTGGTCAACATCATCAACAACATCGTCATCATCATCATCGTTGTAATCAACGTTATGGGCATCGTCGGTGCAGGATGTGGTGCAATTTGCACTCTTCACTAAGTGGGCGTGACCGTCGTCTGCCCAAATATGAGAACCGGAAATTAGCACAAAACCCCAGACCCCATCAAAATAGGACATTCGGCTGTATAATTACTTTCCCTACCCTGAACTTTCTCTCTCTGCCTCTCTTTACCTTTAAAGTTAACAAAAGGCCAAGCAATTAAAGGCTAATCAACCACTTGACCTGAGCCATACATAAATTTTCCGTCTCTATCTCGCTTTCACTTGCTTTGCCTATATCTCCTTTTCTCTTTCTTCCTCTTTCTGTACACAAAATGAATTTATGATGGGGCTACCCAACCAAAAACCCACTAGAAAACTCTACTTGAGAAACTTCTCACACATTTTTTTCTTTTCTAAAAAACAACAAGTAGAGAAATATAACCGCTTTGCCAGGCAAAAATCGAGCAAATCAAGCGAATGCAACCTCAACTTTAACTTTTTCACTGATTCGCATTTACTTGAGTTTTTGGGGTGTATAAGTTTGTTGATGAAAGAAACATATTAAATATATTCCAAAGCATTTAAAATAGCATTATTATTATATGTAAAGTTTTTTAAACCAATAATGGTAATTAAATCAAAATCTAGTTTAGAAATATGTTATGGGCTTATTCACTTACAAACTGTTTTTTTATGTGCTTTAACCCGATCAGCTGCAGGGTATTTTAAAAGCATCAGCAGCTTTTGCTGCTGCAACTTCGTTTGCCTCCATTTGAAATTCATAAATGTGTCTGTGCGTGTGTGTGTGTATCTGATTGAGAGTAAGTGTGTGTGTGTGGCATATATTAGCATCACTTGTATGTTGTGAGCTGCATACATTTAGGCGCAGCTTGGTTGAAGAAACGAAATGGATTGCATTAACTCAACTCACACACAATTGCTGATGAAATTGAGCAAACTCAGCAAATTGCCGCAAACACAAAAAGAAAATCTAGGAAAATGGCTAGCTAATGAGCCAAAGAAAAAGGATTAATTTTGAGAGAATGAATACATGATTCAATAGGTGCACTTACATACAAATATGTTCATATGTTTAACAATGATGTTGACTAGGTCCAACCAAACAAAGAAATCAACGCAAATAAGCAGAAAAAAGGAGTTCAGTAAAACAATTCAAACTTTTATATTTTTGCATACCATGAAACATGGCAAATTTCTTTAATAATTTGCTTCCTTCTTCAAAGCCGAACTCTGTACAAAAGAGTATGAATTTTAGAGTGCAAGTTGAAAAGAAATGAATGCAAAACGAAATCCATTTGAAATGCTGTAAACGTAAATTCTGCTGTTATCGGAATCAGTAATCTGCTAAACCATTTAAAGGGTTAATTTCCTCTTCTCTCTCATTCACCCCATCGTTTTTGAAACTTTGAAACAAACTCATTAAGTGTCTCTCGTTTTGGTCAGTCATCCAGCAAGAGGAACAACAGAACAGGGTGAGGGGTGTAGTGGGTGGCAGCCAGCCAGTCAACAACTTTCAGGCCACAAAACAAGTCATCAAAAAATGTTTAGCACAAAAAGCGTTGGAGAGACAGGGAAAAATGAAACAGAAACAAACTGCCAAACAAGTTCGAAGGGAAAATGTACAAAAACGAAAAGGAAAAAAAAACGCACACACAAAAATTGAAGGCAAATGTTTAGTGCAAGTTTAGCAGAGTTAGGATACCAAAAAAAAAAAAAAGAAGTAAAAAAACAAAACAAAAAAAAAAAAAATAACAAAATTGTCCCCAGGGCGCATTTGGCACAGCGAGCAAATAGGCCAGGGGTAGGGTGCGAAGAGGTCGCCTTTTGCTCTACCTTTACCACCTGTTTCTCTCACCTGTCAGGCCACGTGTAAAATGCCGCCAATGGCAGTTTCTGACCCTCCCAAACTTCTACTCGTCTTTCTCCACCTGCGTTTCCTTTCTCGCAGTATTATTTCTTTTCGATTTAAGGTATATGTACTTTGGTTAAACGTTTGTGACGCCAAATTATCAAAGTAGTTGGTTTAAATATTATGTACTTTTACTCCTCCTTTTTCTTTTGGTCAAGAACTTTAAAGAAACTTTAGTTTACATTTTTTAAAATCTTTTTAAACTTATAAGTTTAAAATTCTTCGTAACTTATGAACCAAAAAAGGGTATACAAACTTCGATAAGGCTAGTACGTAAGTTTATCTGACTGGAGTTTTTTGGTGTGTTTTTTATTTTGTTGGTCCTTTTTGTGTGCTTGGTTCATGTAAATTGAAAACAGTCACCAAAATGGCATTAAGAGGGAGCGCATAAGGTAAATGAACTGGGAGACAGACACATTGTGGGAGAAGAAAGTAAGCGACAGAATGAACGACTTTATGTGCATTAAATTAAAAATTAACTGTCACCAGGGATGAATTGTTAAAGGATACAAAAGGATACAAACGATTGTCAACATTTTTTCCTCTTCGAAATTAAAATGCAAGCAGGTAGCAATATTAATAAAGACAAATTTCAAAAGAATAAACCAACTTTCAGAGGGAAATAAAAAAAAAAATTGTGCGAAAGTGTATCTCTCGTATAAGAAAAATTCTCATTATAATGTCATCAAAATTCCATTAAATTAATAATTAGAACTTGTCTCTGAAAAATACCCAAGAAATTGATTAGCTTCCTAAAGATTTGTAGAACTCCAAATTCTCTTATATCATATATTCTTCCAAAAATGGAGTTTGTAGAAGAAAAAAGGCTTTACACTTCTAATCTTGATGGCATTTATCCAAAATATGTAATCCTAGACAGAGCTGAGAGGGAGTTATTATAGAATAACGACTCAAATTTGTATAAAGTATCAAGTATATGGTATTAAAAATTAATTTGATTCTATTGTTGCCAAGTAAGTGTTAAGTTTTGTTCGAAGCTTCGTATGTTTATTATAAGTTGATATGGGGACTTCTTCTATTTAATTGGTTTGCCAAGACTCTCTGTGCCTTAAAGTTGCCAAATAGTTGGCAAATATACATGTTAAAGTTACTGAAAAATATAAGTAAATTTCGCAAAGCTATTTTAAACTTTATGACTTGCAAATAATTGATTGTTATAAAAAGAATAGTTGAGGGTATTGAAAGCAAAATAAAATGAAATAAAATTTTCATTTAAATGTTGAAAGAATTTAAAGTGATCCCATCTCACTTCTTTCTTGTAGTTATTTACATATTAAAATTCACAAACGTATACAGACATATGTATATATGTGTGAATGCTCATCTGTAAAAAAAGAAAATAATAAACATCAAAGCATTTAACATTGTACCACCCATTAGATACTGACCCCTAGAAGAAACCGCCCCATTGCTGCCGATGTAATCTGGAAAAGCAGTTTTAATTGCTATGACACTGCAGAGAGACACGGCTGAGTGGATAAGGGTGAGCGAACGATGGGAGCCGAGGCGATGGTTGAAGGTGGATGTCCTTCTGTTGCTGTTGTCGTTTTCTAATTTGATAAAGATAAAAATCATTTTAGAAAATGCCATCACAACGAGAGAGGAAAAAGGAGAGATGTAGAGAGGAAGATTCTTTCATTCTGTAACTTTATCCCGACATCTATATATATCTCAGTTGCGTTGCGTCTTAATTGAATGCTCATTTCAACGAGACGGCGGCACATCGCCAACTTTAATTGCATTTTTATTTCATTTCCCTTAGCAATTATTGCCAGTTCGTGTGCAAATTTATAAGCTTGCCACAGGCAGTAGCAAGTACGAGTAGTTGGCAGTTGCCACCTTGTTGGAGGTCAATCGAGAGTCCTTCTAACCATGTGCAACCAGTTGACTATGTGTCGTCCTTACCTGGCCTGGCCGTCATTAAAGCTAGACTTTTTGCTCCTTCTTCCTTTTCCTAGTCGCTCTCACACTCTGCTCCTTGCCTCGTTTTGTCTCCAGTTGCAATATTTATAGTTGTTGCAAGTCGAAAGTTGCTGCCAGTTGCTGTTGCCATTGCCGTTGCCAGTTGTTAGCAAAGCAATTAGCATGAGTTTTGTTATTGCAACAGCGGAAGAAGGCGAAAAAGAACGATGTCCATGTCCACGTTCACATCCATGTCCATGTCCTGGCTACACCTGCTGAAATACTGAAAAACCCTTAAATAAGAATTTAATTTATTTACTCTGCAGTAGCAAAAGTGTCGACCCAAATGGGGCATGTTACCATGTTTAACATTTAACACGCTCGCCAATCAAATGGCAAAACGGATCGAAGCGGGCGAGCAGACAAAATAAAAACTCCATGAAAAAAAAATAAAGAAAACTATTTAATGTACGCAAAAAAAAAATATATTGTAATTACACTTGTAAGCTTTTAATTACCTTTGCAAAGTAATTACGTTAAGCATTTGTTATATATTTAAGACAGATGCAGTAAAAGTTTTAAAAGTTTAGGTTCACATTAATTAATATTTCTTTTCCTAATAGTTAGCGAAATAGTTAACTGACTTGTCATTAAATAATTTAACTGAATTTCAGAACTAATATAACGATATTCAATAACATAAGTTTAGAATTATATATATATTGAGCTTTAAAAACAACTTTCTGAACTGAAACACCTCCAAACAAAAAAAAATTATTTTCAAGTTCTAAAAGAATTGAGAAAAGTGGTTTTTTTTTTTTCCCAAGTGAAGTCCATCTCTTATCGACTTTAAAAAATTTCAAGAATATTTCGGTATGAGCAGTTCTTATTTGTGTACGTACGTATTCGGTATTAAGTTTTTTTTTGAAGTGCTATTCATTCATTTTTAGCTTCCAGCTTATCCATGCCCTAGCATCTTAATGTTTTTTTCGCCAATCTCAATCAATTTCTTTTGCTCCCAACTAACCTTGAACACCTTTTAAGCGGCTTTGGCTGCTCATGACCCTCATGACACCCGCCACCCACTTTCCCATCTCTTTGGCTTCCACTCAATACCGTTGCATTTTTCGTTTTCGTTTTCAAGTTGACTGCTTACCCGGGGAGTATCTCCAAGCCGTCATCATGGATTATGCAAAAAGTTTTTCATTAATGTTGGATTTAGATATATTTTTTTTCACGCTTTGTAAATGTCTTCTATCGCTTTCTCCTGCTCCCGATGAGCAGTCCCATTTTTTCGCTCAGTTTCGCAGATTCAACTTCGGTGGGTGTAGATGTGTGTGATGTTTGCTTTTCTTTTTTTGGTTTGGTTGTTGACAACGCAACTTTTGGTCCCAGGATACGTTAACTTTTATGCAACACAAAAGCTGAAGCAGCAACGCCAAATGCAATGTGAGCTGAAACCACAAAACATACAGTGAAACAGAGATATAGATAGGATAGCTACGTATATAGACATATATACAATTATAAATACCTATATAAAAATATATAATACTGACATATATAGACAACCCAACAACGGCGAGCAGTGGCATAAAGACAAGAAGGAGAAAGAAAATACGAAAGCGCTGTTTGGTACAGTAATTTCAACAATATACCTCTATTAAAAAGCTGTCAGAAATATATTAAAAAATTTGTCATTATTCATTATACGAAATTCAATCTAAATTTAACTTGATTGAAGAAGACATTTATCAATGAATTGCCAACAGCTAGAGGAAGCCAAAATACTCATAATATGTTAAAACTTCGACTAATTAAAAGTACATATCACTAAGATATGTATTAACATAAGTATTCCTCCAAGAAAAAAGATTCCATAACAATATTTCATAGAATTGTTTAGCATTGCAGTCATTAGATTATCTTATTTGGTATATCTTATTTGCACTTTTAACTATTTTGGCGTTCTACTGTTTCCATTTCATTCAATCATATTCTATGCGAATTTAACCACCAGAATCAGCTGATCTAGGTATCTATATAGAAAATAAATGTGTTATTTACAAGAATCGAAGTTATTGGGATTATAATTGCTGGTCCTAAACTGAAGATGTAAACTAATTTTAAAAAAGTAGACAAGTCGAAAATTTATAGATTTTCAACAGGGTATCGAGAAGTTCAATTCGTTTTATTTAACACTAGCTGATAATTAATCCCTGTATACATATTTCTTTATTATTGTTTTCTCTTTGCTTCAATATAAAACTTTAACATTTCTTTCTCTACATTTTTTCTTTCTCGGGTTACGTGTTTTTTTTTTTTTTTTTTGTTATTTCCTTTTTTGGTTTGGTTGGTTGGTTTTGGTGGTTGTATCTCTTGGCGACACTTTTGCTGCTACACTTTGCAGTGCAAATTGTTGGGTTTTGTCAGTTTTGCCAGTTTTATTCCCTCTTTTACCCTCACGTATGTATATATTTTTTTCGTTTCTATGTTGGGGCTTTCGATTTGGGGACCGCCTAGTGCGTTTTCTGTTGCCTGCTCTCCTCGCGTGCTTTAGCATTTATTTGAGTGTGTAAACTTTTGCTACTTGAATTTTCCTATTTTACTTTTCTTTTATTTTTTTTTTTTGTGAAGATTTTCCTGTGGCAATTTCATAGTTGTTCCTGTTGTTACTCTCGTCTGCCGTCGTTTCGTTCCAATGCCAACTTTGATAGTTTTGTCAAAAGTTTTTATTGCGATTTGTTGCAGCTGCAAAAGAAGGAAGATTCCCAAAAACCAAGTCCAAGTCTTGTAAAAAGTAATGCTCATTCGCAAAAAAAATGAGGAAAAAAATTGAGGAACAACAAAAAATTTGTGAAATTCCCCAATTGATATTTTGTGTGTCTGTGTGTGTATGTGTGGCTGAAAAAGTTTTTCTTTAAGGGCCGATTGAACACTCTGTTTGAACACTAAATGTTATGTATTGTATATCTAAAAGGATTTAGGCAAACAAATTGAAATACATATATTGAAAATTACGTATATATTTGTTTGGTTACATTGAAAAAGTTGTTTAATGGAAAACTTTGAAAAATATTAAACATTTACTTATTTAAAATCAACGTGGGATTTTTAAAATTTTAAGGTTTTAGTTCAATATATTTCTTCTAAAGGGCAAATTATACATAGATATTGAAAAACCCCTCAATGCACTATTCATAGTTGGTCCCAATTATAGCAAGGTCTATAATATATAGAAAAAAGATTTTTCTAGATGCCTTTTGCTAATCATATCCATCTTAGGTGGACGGAAAGTCTTAAATTAATTTATTTTATGTATCAACGATCAATTTAGACAGTTGCTTGTCAAAGAGATAGCGGAGGGCTGATGCTGTTACCGAATCAGGAGACCAAATCTTTTTTCAATTTGGTAGCATTTTAAATGAAGAAGATTATAGAACGCCAGTAATCAGGTTTAATTTCAGCTTTTCCTTGTCCTTTTTAAACCTAGAATCAACCAATTCTGTTAACGTAAGCCAGAAACGTCATCGCTTCTGAACATTTAGTTATTAATTAGATAATGGTTCTTAATATTGTTTAATAGTTTTCTTCTTTTATCTTGTTTTAAAACAAAGACATTTGTATATGTGTATATCAGGTCCAGTGACCTACAAACTTAATATATTTGTATGGAAAATAGGTGGTGAAACTATTGATGGTGTAGCTAAATATCTTTTACTATTTGTTATCACAATTCTCAATGACCACTACATCACCATAATTGGGGGGCGGGGTCTCAGGTCGTGCTGCTGCTCCGTCCACAATCTCCGTATAGAATCTAGCCGTTGAAGTTGGTGGTGTTGTTGGTGAACTTGGCTCTCGATCGCGACTATTGAATAGATTACTGCGACTCAAGCGTCGTATTAAAGTGGCTGTGTTCTGATTTATAGCGCGGTAATATTGACTACGTGCCGGTCTTCCGAAGAGACGTGAAACAAAATTGTCTTGCGGCCCATAAGGTGGACGAGGAACAACAGCACGTGAGGGTATGCTTCGAGGATTGGAACGACGTGGCTGCCTCTGGACTCGGGATGGCGTCCAATTGTGAATCGAGGGTAGTGTTTGATGTGAAGAGTTCAAAGTGCCTAAAAGAGAAATTATCTTTCATAAATCTATTGTTATTAGCAAATCCTGCATGAGCCGTTTACTTGTGTCTCCCGCATCGACTGCCTCTTGTGTTCTTGTTTTCTTCTTCTTGCGCATCTCGCAGCAACTCTTGAGGCACAAGGCAAATGTGATGATAAAGATGACCATACAAATGCCCGTGGCTCCGCCGACAACAAATGCCAATTTCACATCATCTTCATCGAAGGAATTATGCGTTCGCTCAATCACATCAGGTGGCATATTCTGGCCAGTGCCGCCACCACCAGCCAGGAGCTCATGACTCACACGCTCCAGGCAATTGCGGTAGCGGAAGCACAGTTCCTCTCGATTAACCTCACAGACATCACCAAGGTAGGTACTCTGATAAAGGAAATAGATAAGGGGACTTATATAATCGAGAAAAATATGCGTAAATATCGACAGTCCTACCACATCTTCGTCCTCGATGTTATCTTCCTCACTGGAGTCCAAATCGCGCCATCCAAATGCCGAAACCGATTGCGGTTCTTTCGTACTGCTAGACTCCTGTACATGTTCCATTCGCACCATTTTTGTATTCCCACCGTTTACAGCTTCCACATCATCGGGTAATTGCATGGGCTCTGCCTCCATACAATCACTCATCAATATGGACACGCCCCTTTGACGTAATCCAGTGGCCACTTTAGCCAATGCTCGATCACAATTAAAAGGGTTTTCTTCAATATTCAAAGAAGCCAAATAACGTGGAGCATAGAAAACACTCGAACTAAGAGTTATCAACATATTCTGGGCCAAGTCCAGTTGTCGTAATTGGGGCAAAGCACTCAAAAATTGAATATCTATTTGATTTATCTGAGAGTTACGTAAATTTAGTAAACGCAAAGTGCTTGATCTTAAAATCGGTCCATTGCTTAGTGTAGCTAACTTATTGCCCTCCAAGTTGAGTTGTATAAGTTGTGAATTTGATTCTAATATATGTTCATCCAACTGCTCTAAACGATTATAAGAAAGATCCAACGAGCGAAGACGATTCAGTTCAACAAAAGCATCGATATGCAAGGTAGAAATTGCATTATGAGCCAAAGTTAGATTGATCAGATGAACCGTTTCCTAAATAGAAATTGAAAACCAAAAATTAGTTTAATAAACAAAAGAACACATAAGATTGTTGCAATAATTTTTATAACATTTCTCTCCAAATTCAATTGTTTGCGTTTATTATTATCACAACAATCCCAAGTCACTCAAACTTACCTGGAAACACTCATTATCTATATTGGTGATATCATTATAACTCAAATCCAACAATTCTACTGTCTTTGGTATTTCTATATTGGCACCAATCAGGCGTTTGGCGCTTTTGAGAATAATTGTTAGTATACAAATTTGTCTCAAGCAGCAGCTTAAACTTAAAACACTCACCTACATATTGCTCGATTACGTTGACTATGTAGATCACAATGGCAAACGCTCGGACAGAACATTTGCAATTGGGTTTTACTTCTACAGACTTGCAGGAGTACGCATAGAAGTAAGCCCACATAGAGCAGAATTTGCTTAAGACCCAACCACATTTTGGGCTTGATTACGCATTGCAAAGCCATATGTTAATTATATACACATATGTCCAATATTTATTTGGGGAGTGGCGTTTTCTTTTTTTACTTTCTAAGCATTTTGTCCCTTGAGTTTTGGCTATATTCAACTGACTGATTGAGTGCTTGGGAAATGTACAACGTATGACTAAGTGATACCCTACATTTCCCTGAATGTGGCATATAGATTACATAGACTCGCATAATGTTATCTTTTTATTAGGTAAACAATATGCCATAGACTTTGCCATGAAGCATAGCTAACTGGAATGGTGATAAGACAAGGGTATCAGATAAGTTTTATCTTATCAGCAGATTTTTTGGAGACTTTCTAGTTGAAAAGTCAGAGAGCCATAGTAATAGAGATAACAAGGCTAAGTAGAGAGAGTGAGAGAGTAAGTGATAAAGTAAATGGGTCTTTGTTACACTAAAGTGATATGTTTATATCCGATAAATGAATCAAAAAGTTTCTTAACTTTGGAAAGTAAAGATTGTTTAAGTAGGCACATCTGTTGAAGGGAACATTTTGTCACCATGCCCTAATTATCTTATCGTGCGTGATATAATAGCAGAATGTTAGGCATAATTATCAAAGGGGTCAAAGCTAACAGAAATGTTTGAAATTGAAAGTGGAATTACAAATTATTCAGCAAATTACAGTGAAACATATTTCGAAAAGGCTCTTTTAACTCCGAGAAACATTTCAGCTTTGATAATTTTGATTAAAAGCAACTCTTAGCAGAAAGCACTTTGTCATTTTTAAGGAAAGTATTTTTGTTCTTGAAAACTTCCTTTAAACATATTTTGTTTTCTATTTAACAAATTCTTAATTATTAAAAGATGTCTTCTCTTTCGAAATAAACTTAAAGAGTATAGCTTTCTCTATCATTTTGGATTTTTTTCGATTTCTGTTAGAATTTTACTGATTTTCCTTTTAGTTCTAATAAAGTTCTAACTTAGGCAGGGAGATTGATTAAAAAGAAAGCTGGAGTACGTGTATGAAATATGTATTCACATTTATTCTTAAAGGGTTTCCTAAAAAATTTCTCAGGGTATTCTGCTTGAATTATATGTATTTTTAATGCAGAAAGTGTAAAATAATTGTTAATTTAAATTTTTTAGGCATTAAGTCTACATTTGAAGTGGACACTTGTACATAACATTCAGTCGATTTATGTCAGTTGCAGTCATCTGTAATCTCTGTCCCATCTTGGACTGACCTTCTGCGTTTAGTGCTACTATGGTTGGCTCGCCATTATTTGAGTATGCCAATGAACTGTAATGCAAAACGCTAGCATAGTCATAGGACTGATCAAAATTTTCAATAACTTCAGATTCATATTTCCTAAAATTATGTGCATATCCGTCCCTGATGTTTTCCTCTACAATTAGAACGTAATTATCACGATCATGAGAGCTTTGTTGATGATGAAAGCCCATGGTATGCAATAGCTCGTGCTGTATGCTGGCAAGTCTAAAGCAACCTTTATCCAACTCTCCTGGTTTCAATTTAACTGTACGTTCTCCTGGTAGATAGCCAACATTTGAACTGCATCCTGTGGTCGAGGGCAAAATTAAAACATAATCTTCGGCATCATCGGCAGCTGCCACGAACTGAATGCAAGAGACCAATTCAATGCGCATCATGGCCAATTTAATGTAGGCAACAAAGGGATCAGCTGCAACAAAGTTTGAAATACAGAAATCTGTGAAGAACCTTTCTGTTTTTGGTTTTTTCAACTCACCAAACTCTGGATCAATTTTATATGGTATTGTGGCATTGGGCCAACGATTGGCATCGTCTCTCAAACCATTACGACTATTTATGTCACCATCTAGCTCCATATCGCCTTCGAAATAACCAGCTGTCAGTTCAGGATCATCTTCCACCTCCTTAAGCGGATTAGTAGGTGCTGCTGAAACCCATGGGAATAGGCAGCAAACCATGAGACACAACTGTAAGCAAGTTATAGACATTTTCGACTAACTGAATTTTAAAATTGGCTAATCTTTATTTACTGAACGTGGGATAATTGAAGTGGACCATAAAAGTTGATTGATTAGCTACTACTTTGGCTAATTGTATTTACGAGGTAAACGAGGGTAGATTTTAAAAGTTACTATCGATTTAATTTACTTGATTTGATTCATATTTTAGACTTTAATTTTCTCCTTTTTTTTTTGGTTTTAGTAACTTACTTGAGTTAACTACTCAATAGTTGGTCTGGTTAAAAGTTTCTTTGCTTACCATAGTGGATGGGAGCAGCTTCCTCCGCTCGAGAAAATACTTCAAGTCCGGCTTGAGTTTCTTTTTGGTTGCCGAAATGACTCGTTAACCAGAGAACTGAGTGGGAGCTGCCAACCAACCAGCTACGACATTGACTCGAGGCTACTTAACAGCACAGCAGCTTGCACTTCCGTCACACATTCGAAATACCAGGATGGATGGAAAGCGGCCCCTAGACCAAAGATGTAATGGCTGCAAATCCACTTGTTCGTTTCCCCGCCCCTAAGACCACATTCTCCGCCATGCTGTCTCTCTCTCTCTTTCCCTGGCTTCCTGTATGCTACGTCCTTGGTCAGTTGGCGAACTTGGCTTCCGCAATCGGTTTGTTGCCTTTAATTTATGGCTTCAGACAACGTCGACGACGACGAGGACGACGACGCCGCCTTCTGTCATTCTTCTCAAAAAAGGCCAAAGGAGAAGGGCAATGGAAATAGTTGGTTGGAGCCTGACCATCCGCTGTTTGTTTGGACTGCACGATATTTTTTTTTCTATTTTTTTTTAACTTTCCACACACACATTGCTGCAGTGGCTAGGAAATAGTTAACTTTTATATGCATTTCAAATCAGAAACTTTTTGCATTCAAACTTTATTAAAATTACGTTTTGCTCGTTGATTTTTCTATTTCTCCTTTTATTTTTTCGTCCTACCATTGTCGAAAGAGAGGCCAAAAAAAAAAAGTCATTGTGGTTTTTTCTTTTGGGTAGGTTTTTTTATCACTCCACTTTGGAATTTATACACTGCAAGAAAAAGGCATTAAATGTGTACTTTTCACACCAAATGGGAATTTAGTTTTTTTTTTTTAATTATTTATTTTCAATTGTGATGAATATTTCACTAGCTTGACTGAAAAACAATATTTAAGCGTGATCACGACAAAAAAATTGGTCAAATTTTTTACGTACGATGAATCAATAAACAATGATGATAAAAATTAAAAGAAAATTCGCAAAAGTTCTTTGCTTTTTTCTGGCACTTTACTTAAGATGCTTTTATGTATTGTCTAAATCAATGTTTGGTCCTCACATAAAGATTTAAATTTAATAAATTTTATTAATATCAATATTTTCATATTTGACTTCATGACATAAACTGTTAAGCCATAAATTCTCTTTAATTTAGCTTAGTAATATTATCGCGTATACGCCCCGTCGTCTTATATAAGCGGCAATGAAAATAGCTTAACATTTTAATGAAATAATTTACAATTTAATATTTCTGTATTACGGTTGAATACTTTAATTGGAACCATCATGAAATGATGCCATTGTTACAGGAAACCCTAGTAGACTTGGGAAACTCCATAGATGCTTCTTGTATACATATATTACCCTTGGCAAGCATTTGCATTATTATTTTGACTTCTGGCGCTTTTTGTGTGTGTCTTGGCCAAAAACTCCTCTTGACCAACTCTCCTGACATTTCGTGTTAACCGCTCCCTGGCGAAAACCCCTTTCACCCGCACACACTAATGACCAACATTGCTTCCTAATTACAAAAGTTTTGCATGCACCCGTTGCCTGCATTCCAAAGACGAGGACTACAATGCGAGAACTTTGGAGTTTATTTTATTTGGCTTATTTAATGTTTCGAGCAGTTAAACTTGATGTTTCTTTTTACATTTTAGTTCATATTATTTTATTTCACTGCTTTTTTTGAGTGGCACTAACAAACGACTCCATTAATTTAACACTGCCCGCAAATACACATGTTTTTGGGGGCAGAAAAAAAAAAACAAAACAAAAAGTAAAGGAAAAGGAAAAGGGAAGACCAACAGAGAGCCAAGTTATGCATACACAGACACACATTGTATGTCATGTGACAGATGCTAAAGCCCCAGGACCAGGCCCAAAACAAGTCATCCTCTCTATCCCTCGCTTTCACTCCGCTGTTCATATCTCTTTCTGGCTCTTAATGATAAACAATGCTTGCGGTCAGTTTAACATGCCGCGCTATTACCCAGCCACTATACTTGCCACCACCAAAAGCTTCGTTCCATTCCTCGTAGCACTAGGCCCAAAACCTACTGCCACAAACTACGCCCACACACTGGCATAACGAGTGGACAATTTACACGCTGAAACTGAACGTCACAGGGTATAAAAAATAAGCACAAACTAAGGCATATCAATTAGGTTGTAGACAAAGTGATATCCTAGAATTGTATTGAATGATATGAAAGACATAAAAACGCAATTTGTAGGCAAATCCTAGGTTGAATTGGCAAAATACCTAGCTTTACCAATTTGATTCATTATCACTATTTTCAGTTTGGTAGATGCTATTGCATCAGGTATATTTCCTTAGTTTTTTCCTAGGAATGATTATAAGATTAATAAAAGAGTTCAGAAGATGGCCGATCTTAAAAGATTTCTTTAGGGATGCAGAACCCAGAACCAAACAACAATTCAAAATAATATGTTTTTTGCTTAAACAGACTTAATTCACTCTTAATAATAAAAAGATAAAAGATTTGTTGGGGAGAAAGTATAGCAAGGGAATGCAACTATCATATATATATATATATCTAGACATTTTACCAAACATTTTACGTTTGTAGCCAGAAAAACAATCAATCAAAAAATGGATCAATTTCAAATTGAATTTGTATGACTAGATAATCTTAATTTAAACTAATACATATATAGTTATTAAAAGTATTACAAGTATATAATAAATGGTACTTCAAATTCGAACCACAAGTGACATTCCGAGCAGCTCTTTATCAAAATTGTTTTAAATCTGACAACAGATGATGTTAGAAAATATGTTTGTTGGTTTTTGTTTTGGTTCTTTCATTATACCCGACATCACCCCTTTCAATTAAAAACGGGGCAAAAAGCAAGATGAAGGGACAAAAACAACATGCTTAAAAGAGCAGTAAATGAGAATTTATCCACTTGCTGACCAACACATAGGACTCCACTTCGTCTCTTCTACCGTCTCCTAGCCTTATGGGTATGAGGGCAGACACACGCACATCGTAAAGTTTTAATCGGATGTTGTCCAGCTTTACATGACGCCATCTACTGGCTTAGAGTGCAATATCCTGTGGCACGCGATAACATCGGGCCAAAAAGAGAACAACAAGAACAATTACAACAACAACAACCATAGCAACAAAAGCAATAGCAGCAGCAAAGGAAGGCTAAAAGAGGATAGAATACGATAGCGTAGCTAAACGTAGAAGGGACCAAACGCAACAGCAGCAGCTAAAAAGAATCACTAACAATTCCATCCATGAGAAACAAAGCCGGGCACAGTTACAGATGCCGCCAACTGGATTGCCAAGGATATATATGTGAATACATACATATATAAAGGAGAAAGAAGTAGCAGAAGCAGCCGCTGCAAAGGCTTCAAAACCGTTTAGTGGAAATAGATAAAATGGATAATCCAACGACTTTGAAATACCCTAGAGCTTAAACGAACATATATACCTATAAATTGCTATAAACTGTGACCAATTAAAAACTAAAAATAAACTGTTGTGAAATTTCACTTGTGAATAGAGAAAAACCCGAAAATTTTAGGCTAATGCAATCCAAAGCAAATCTGAAATCAACAATTTAAATCATGATCGAAAAAAATAAAAACAAATTCAAATTTGATATAATTCTTCTTAACCAAAAAGATTTTTAGCCACAATAACGTATACGCAGCGTATTCTATCTGAAATCAAAATATTCCATATTACCATAGGTCATAGGTCATATAGGTCATTTCAAATACCAAAATTGTTGGAATTACAACTATGAGTTTCATTCTAATGTACAGATTTCTTTATTAAATAGTGGATTCGATATACATATAAATAATTTAATGGAATTCCCAAACTTAGCAACAAAACACCTTAATTTTTGTAATTTTTGTCATTTTGTTAACTCTGTTGAAAGGAAATCATATTACAAGTGCAAAAGTTTAATAATTTAAAATGAATATACTCATCTTTATCCACAGGGTATAAGAAAGCTGGAAAAAAAGATGACAGTGAAATGTGTTGCAGTTGTTCTTGTTGGTTTCTGGTCAGCCGCTTGGCTAGACGGAACACTCAGTGCGCTCACACTTTTATCCTCAGTCAACAGAGACCAAACCAACCGGCCAGCCGTCCATGAGTCCGACCGACCAACCAACCAAGCCAACATCGTTGTCATTGTCGTGACAGGAAATTAAGATGAATGTGGCGAACAAACTGCAGTTTCGTCCAGCCTGAAGTTGCAGTCCTTTCCTTTTGCTTCTTGTCTTTCTGCTTGTTGGTAGTGTTTTTTATTTGTGCTTTTGTTTCGTTCCCTTGCCGTTTCTCTAGTTGATGTCCTGTTGTTAGAGGCGAAGAGTCTCTTAAAATATTCATAACACAAACTGTTGCCACCGTAGAGCAACTAGACACATCATGCGGCAGAGACCACGGACGAAAGCGGTGTGTGCGGAAGCCAAAAGCAGTGCGAAAGTTGCGCGTTTGAATTAATTGATTTTTATGAATTTGTTAAGTGAGTTTTTTATGCACTGCCGAGAGCCACTGAATGAATGAATGAATAGGGGATACTACAAAAAGGACACGGACGCTAATGCTGGACGAGAGGTTGAGAAAAATTACCATAGGGAAGCAGAGAGGAAACTGGAGCAGGGATGAAATGGAGTGCAAAAATATGTTTCATAATTATCATAATAATACAAGTTAAAGTCATTAGAAACTATACAATAAACAGAAGGTTTTCAGAAGGGTCAAAAGACTGAAATAATTTAGGAATTAAGCTAGTTAAATTCTGTCGAAGGACTATTGTTAAGGTAAACATATTGATGCACTGAAATATACAATTGATAAAAGAAAGCCTTTAGCTGGAATTTAATCTTGTGCTTGAAATAGTTGATATTAATATTGATTTAAATGAAATATATGTATGTGTGTATATTATTTTCAAAATGAAAATTTATTTCTATAAGTGCAAAACAATGTTTATGTAAGCTAGAGAGCAAACCAAATAAATAAAACAAAGCGACTATTGTCAAAAGGGTCCTTTTTTATGGGCATTTGTTTTGTTTTCTTTAACAGAATTTCAATTTTATGAAAATCTCACACAGGTCATTAATTTCTTATTCGTTTAATTTGTCTTTGTTGTCCAACTTATTATTGAAAGCTTCGTTGCAATGTGTTTACATGTTAACCTATTGATAGGGACAAGTTTATTACAGATGAGACAACAATAATTTAAAATGTTTAGAAATAAACTTTCTAAATGTTTCCATTTTGTTGTCTAATAACTTAATTGAGCCATTGCACGCATGAGAAAACTTTGCCATATATAAAAGAAAGACTTTGAGGCAAAAGTTTCAAAGTCTAAAATTGTTTCAAAATGGTTCGTTACGTGCCCCGTCTGCCGGATGGTGAAAAAGTGAAACTAGCTTGGCCATTGGCCATATTTCGCCACAATCATATCTTTTGGCCGTTGGATCCATCGACTGGAAAATGGAGACGCTATATAGATCATATAATGGCCGTACTTGGCTGTCTGATTTTCGTACAACATAATGATGCCGAGTTGCGTTATCTACGCCGTGAAGCGAGAGAATTAAACCTAGATTCTTTTCTAACTGGGATGCCCACATATTTGATATTGGTTGAAGTTCAGTTTCGAAGTCTTCATATATTGCTTCATTCAAGCGACTTGCAAAAGTTTCTGCAAAAGTTCTACTACGCCATTTATGTCGATCCACGCAAGGAGATTCAAATGTTTGAAAAAGTTGAGCGAGATATGAAAGTGAATCGTTTAGTTTCGGCCATGTATGGAGCTGTTATATCTGGCTATCTTATTTCCCCCATATTTATGCTGATCAATCGTCGAAAAGATTTTCTTTATTCAATGATATTTCCATTCGATGTCCAACCGTTTTATATATTTCTACCATTACTATTAAGTAATGTTTGGGTTGGTTTGATTATCGATTCGATGATGTTTGGTGAGACGAATTTGCTGTGTGAATTGATTGCCCATCTAAATGGTCGTTATCTATTGATGAAGAGAGATTTGAAAAAAGATATAGATACAATTTTGTTAGCAAGGAATCGTAATCACATGGCTAGACAATTAAAGGAACTGGTTGTTCGTACACTTCGTAAAAATGTTGAACTGAATCATTTCTGTCAGGAGTTGGAGGAACAATATACGGTTAGAGTTTTCATAATGTTTGCATTTGCTGCTGGCCTACTGTGTGCCCTATCCTTTAAGGCTTATACGGTGGGTCGATTTTATAATGCATTATAGGCTCCGTCAAAAGTTTATTTTTTTGTCTTTCAGAATCCATTGGCCAATTATATATATGCTATTTGGTTTGGTGCCAAAACGGTTGAATTGCTTTCACTTGGCCAATTGGGTTCAAATTTGGCTTATACGGTAAAAAATTTATTCGTGATTAACTGTAAAATCTTAGGAAGTAATACTCGGTTGTGAACCGAGTCTTTACCTTCCCTTTGATATATATTATGATTAAGTCACTAAACTATAGCCTTTTTTAACATTATTTATTTTGGTAGTTATTCCTGAAATTAAACTTTGGAACCTCATAACTCGTTCCTATTTCGTTGGCAAGAAAAAATACTTACTAAACATAACTGAAATTTAAAAAATAACATAGGCTTATCTTTGAATAAGAAACCATTCGGATGATAATTTTTTTTAATCTTCTTTTTCTTAATCTTTCTAGACAGATTCCCTTAGCTCTATGTACTATCACACGAATTGGGAAGAAATTTTGCAATATTCGACAAATGCGGAGGAGAATCTACGGCTACTTAAGCTTGTCACATTGGCCATAGAGATGAACAGCAAACCATTTTATGTGACAGGATTGAAGTATTTTCGTGTTAGCATACAGGCTGGCCTGAAGGTGGATCAATTGCTATTATATATGTCCAATTTGTATAATTTGTGAAACATATATTATTCTGCTTTGACAGATATTGCAGGGTGCCTTCTCCTACTTTACATTTCTCACATCGATGCAACGTCGACAAATAAGCAATTAAAAATGAAAATGAATAATTTACGTTTTTTTTTTTTTTTGTGTGTATTTTAATGAAGCATAAATTTAATAAATTGTCAGAGGACAGAAGGATGTTGCTGCTGCTACTGTCGATGTCGAGGTCCTCTAGTAGTCGATACAAATGATTGCATATTAAAAGTCAATTATTGGTGAATTAATTTTAATTAAATTAAATTGATAAAAGGCGTCAGGTTAACGCTTGACTGGTTTCCCACAGTTTCTTTCTTTCCCCCATTTTTTTTTTTGTTCTGTTCTCTTTTAATTTGGCGGAAGAAAGGCAAATCAAGTTTTTCGTGAAACTTTTTGAGTTAGCGAAAATTAGAATATTCTTTTTCTTTATATTTTTTCTGCTTTAATGAAGAAACGTTGGTGGTGGAGATGAAAAGATTCCTCCAATGATCAGCGAGTTGGTTTTCTTTTTGCGGTTATAAATCTTCAAGCTGTTTCTTCTTCTCCCATTTTCATTTCAATTTCAATTTCCTCTCTGGCACGAACATTTTTGCTAAATTAATCCATTAAAGTTTTGCCATATAAACTTTTCACATAAAAATCTTTATCTGTCTCTGTCTATCGCAAATTCTATACTGCTCCCACTGAATGGTGAAAATATGTATAATTCCATCATGGCTAGGAAGTCGAACTTTGCTTCGTTATGGCTCACTGGATGCTGGTGCTGCCTCCTCTCATTGATAATTAGACACAGTCGACGTCTAACCACGCCTCTTTGCCGTCTTCTTGCCCATGTTCCCCACTTCTCCACCCCCATTGAGCCATTAGACAATTTGCACTTCATTAGCGCAGCAGCAGCAGCAGCCGCATCAGTTGGTATTGGGAATTGCGGCCTTGGCGATTGGCTTAATAGGCCAGGCTAATGAGCGAAAAGGATTGAGATTTACTAAATGAAATGGTCGAGAGAATATTTACAATTAAAATGAATTTTACAAATATATTTGCAAGTTAAATAAGCTCTCCATTAAGCTGCAGTAGCAGGGCAGAAAGTCAAGATTTCGTAATTTCCTATAAAAATCTTAGAAAATGATATATACTGACGAGTAGATGTAAATGGTGCAAGATGCAAAAATAAATTATCTATATATCGTTTGATTTTGTAATGTACATTACATATTAGAGATAGAAGAAACTATATACAAGTCAAATAACTATTAGACGCCATATAAATTGTAAATCGATTGACTCCACAGAATTGCAGAAATCTATAAGAGAAGCTTTAAATTAAGTTTATTTTGAGCTAATGAATTGATTTAGTTTTAAAATCTAGTTAACGATCTCTATTCATATATCTTTTTTGTTGGGACTTAACCCTAACAAACTTCTAATAATAGCGTTTAATTAGAGAACTCCTTTAACTTTTTCTGGTCTCTAGAACTTTTGTTTGCCAACCACTGAATTTTTTTATATATATTTTATGCTTGTGTTGTCTGCCAACTGAAGTTGAAAAAGCAAACACATAAAAAAAATCAAAAAGGCAAGGACAAATAGACAGACAGAGAGAGAAAAAGAGTTCTGATGAAATAGTGGGAGATACAAAGAGAAAGAGAGAGAGAGAGAGGCGGGTAAACCGCCATCCGAATGCAGGAAAAGTTTTTAGAGCTTGTAATTATCATTAGCGATATTGTGTTGAAAAGCTTTACAAGCCGCCGCCGCCCTATATGTATATGGTTATACTTATGGACATACATACAAACATGTATACATAATGTATGTATCTACATTCGCCCGATTTACAGCCTGCAAATGAAATGCTGAAAATGGAGAAAATGAACATGAACATGTTTTCACATTAAATACTAGAAAATTTTACCACTCTCCGCCCGTGCAACACGTCGTATGCTTAATTAATTTTAAATGCACTTTTAATAGTTTTTACTTCACGCCAAGAAACACGGGAAAAAGCCACATAAAAAAAAGTTCAAAACTCGTCGACCACCACCTTTAAGTTAACTTTCACTCGAAAAACAGGTGGAAAATAAAAAACAAAGTAAAGAAAAAACGTAGGATAGCAAGAAAAGCTTAGATTCAAAAGCCGGGAATGAAGCAGCAAGAACAAATGGAGGGGAAGGCAAAAAGAAGCTCATTCATGTATGACTGCATTTGTCAGTCTCCGACTCTGACTTGGTCGCTCTGTCAGATGGTCTGTCTGTCGGCCTTTCTGCCGCTGCCTCTGTCTCTGTGGCTGCTATGTGTAATTATGTCTGAGATTATGCCCACAGTCATGGCATAGAAGCAAGCTCCTCTCCCACTGTCTGTCTTTAATATGCTCTATAAACTCCCCCGCTGTCCCCCGCAATAATCCACCAGCAAGAGTATGTCCTTGCTGGTGCTGATGCCGCTGCTCGTGCTCTTGGTCCTACTGCTGTCATCAACGTCAAAAAGTTTCCTGTGGTTCGCCTTGCTTCTCGCTGGCTGATGTGTTGGCATTTGCTTTTGCTTTTTACTCGCTGACTAACTTTAAGTGGAGGTCTTAAGATTTTTGTGCAGGGCCCTTGCCTTGCCTTAGCCCAAACGCTGTTCATATGCAGTTTTTGATATTCATACACCGCGACAAATAATGTGAACTTTTTATTAGATACTGGGTGTGGCCTTACTAAGCCCATAGATCAAAATGGAAGCTATAAAATGCACAACTTACAATATGAAAATAATGATAAACCCGTTTCCTGTTTCGCTTTATACTTAAGTCATTAGCCATGATCAGCGGAAAAAAACTGACCACGCATACACTTTTAACTAACGCAATAAGTGGCTTTGCCTTTTCTCTTAGTGTGTGCCTGCTTAAGTATTCTCATTTCCCTTTAGCTTCTGCTGTTGGTGGGTTAGTGGGGTTTTTTGGCTTTTTGCCTTGGCTCGTAAAGTCGCAGGAAGTTATTATCCTAAAAACTTTACCCCTGAGGGCAATACAAACAAAGGCGTAGCAGAGCAACAAAGCACTGCAGCAACAGCATTCATGTCTGACTATGAAATGGCTATGTGTATATGTGCCTCAGTCTCGATTCTCCAACCCTATCACTCTTTATCTCACTTCGCCTCACCCACATATATGAAAAGGGAATGGAATGTCATAAAATTAGAGCGACGACGACGAAGAGGACAACGACGACGACAACGATGATGATGATGATGATCATCATCATCATAAGCAAGACAAGAATCGAGCAAAGAACAAAAACTTGGCTTGAGCTCGTTTTCTTTGCCATTTTTCTCATCTTGGTGAAAAGTTGATGGTCAGGCGTTAACCCATTAAATTTTCTATTTATTATTCTAGCAATATTTTGTTTGAGGGAGAAAAAATGTAAAGACAACCAAGCCGAAAAGTATTCCATGGACAATAAAATAACAAGTAAGGAAATGATTGCATTGTATTGTTTAGAGTATTTTTGGGAAGCATTATAAATTTTAGAGTAGAAAAACGTTTATTATATATAAAGTTCAAACCAGCCATTTAATCGTTTTAGTTGCACTTATATCTACAAGAATTTCTTTATGAAGTCTAAGGTTAAACAATAAGCAGAAAGTCATCAATTATTGACAGGGATCAAAAGGAAGCATTTTTTTTTTTTTTTGGTTTGAGTGTATTTAAAATCTGTCCTAATTTGGATAATGATTGAATTTGGTGACAAATATATTATACTTGACCTTAAAAGCCTGAATTAGAAAAGGCCGCAAGAGGGTTTTCTGGGTGGGGAATTCAATCGTCATCTGCTAGAACCGAGGAGATTAGTCCAGCCATACAAAACATCTTTGATGTACATGTAAGTTAAATAAGAAAAGGAAGTTTTCATCAAGTTTGTTTTTAATAATTCTATGTATAAAACAGAAAAAAAGTAATACATATGTGTAAATACACAGAACATAAAAATAAATACAAAACAAAATCTGCTTAAAGTATAGGAGACAACTAGTCTTGAATATACCATATCACTAGCTGACACCTGCATTCTAGCTTATTTTAACGACATATTTTATAAATTTTTTTTATATTTTCTCATTCATTAGCAAGAGCATTTTATGGATAGTTCCAGTGCAACTGATAAAATGCAGCAGTTTGCACATCTTTTAGGTCTAACTAAAAACGTAAATGGATGGAGCTTGGCATAAATTAAATGTTTACGACTTCCGTTCAGACTGTCGGTGCGGCAGGCAACCTAACTAACTAGAGATACCTTTTGTGGCATTAAAAAACCAGAAATACTGTATATATGCACCTAACAGAGAGATAGTAAGAGCGGGCTGTGTGGAACAGGGCAGAGGCGGATAGAGTAAGAAACAGGATAGCACAATGTAACATGGACAGGACAAAACCTGGGATTATATATGCAAGGACTTGGGCTAGAGTTTTGTGCCGTCGAGTTGTTGGCGCTAATTTTTAATTACCAGCCACTAAATATTCAATTTTTAGTGGCCAGAACAAAAGGCAACCAGACACTTCCTTGGGAATTTCTCTTTCCTGTTTCCAGACTTGTTGGAATTGCAAATGCTTTTTTTTTTTTTTTTTTTATTTTTTGAATTTTTTGTTTTCATTTCTTTGTTAGGTATTTAGGTACAATAAATGTGTTTTAACTTTAGTATGTCCTTTGGACTTAGGCCCGAACGTTGACCAATTTGAACATTCTGCAATGGTATAATAGTGCGTTTGGAATTCTTCGAGAAATCATATGAACCATAGTGCATTATGCTTCGATAGTCATAGCCAAGGCCGAAGTCTGCGACATCCTTTGAATTATAGACACGAAAATTATTTATCATATCATCTTGAATGTTTTCATAAAGAATTTTGACAAACTTATCACGAAGAGGATCATTATGCATATGGACAATGGCTAAGGCATGAAGAAGTTCATGCTGAATTATACCGAGCGTCATACAACCGCTCCCCAAATTTAAAGGTTGCTCTATCCTATTCAAGAATCCAACATAGGACCAACAGCCCGAATCCTTGCGCTGAATGATGACTTGAGGCTCTTGGCGATTTCTTGTTTGACGAAAACGTACACAAGACGTTTGCCCGCTTATGCTAGACATGGCCTGGATTATGGTCTTCTTATCACTGGTGCCTAGATCAAAGTTTCACTGATATTTCACCATACCAACTTTCCATACATGCCTCATAATACTCACTCAAACCCTCGCCAAAGCTATAGACCAAGACGGAATTTTTCCAATAATATTGCGACCAAAGCATCACATTCTTAGTGAGTGGGTTCTTGGTGCTTCCCCCTAAATATTCACGCTGCTCTTGGGTAAGCAACATATCGTCACTCACCGGATTGGCCACCACTAAATGCAGCAATGTAAGTAGACAGCCCCAGTTCAGATGAATCATTTTCTTAAAATTAAAGTCGTTAGTAGCTTGGCAGGGGTTTATATAGCTCAGAAGATTACTGATGTTGTACATATTATCTTTTGACCGATAACAAATGGTAGCTTGCCCAAAAAATTGGTTGTGATGTGTCAAACAGAAGTAACTGTTTTTATTGTAAAAATAGCCAGCTCAAAAATATTAAAAAATATTTTATAAATATTTGAAATAAAAAACAACACAAAAAAAGCCACAAACCAAAAAAAAAAAAAGGAAACATTAATTAGTCTTATACTAAAAAGATAACATTTTTTTTTTATTTAAAGAAGATAATTCACACTCATTGCTTTCTGAATATTTGTGTTTTTTTCCATCTTATACATTTGTATGCATCATTATCTCAGCTTCAGGTCTTTTACCTTTATTTACACAATTTAATGATGATAAATTTCGCTCGTTAACTTTTTATTTCCGTGAACGGTTTACAGACATATTGTTTGATAATAAATCTTTACGTAATAATATCATTTGTTCGTCGTTTTTTAATGTACTGAGTTTGTTTTTGGCAACTGAAAATATTGCGCAAAAATTTAAATTGACGCCTAAAAGCATGTTTTGTAAATCGAAAACGATAATTTTGGCTACCGTGCTCTAGAAGAGCGATTAGATACGAACAATTGAGTTAACCAATTCAAAAAATGTCTAATTAAGTTGTTTCGGGCATTAGTTTTCATTGATAAGTCAGTTGAGCATCATGTATACTTGGTGGAGAGCTGCTAATATACTATTTCTATTGGGTATTTCTGCTTGCCTGGCCATGCCCAGGCAACGCATTGAGACAGATCCAGAGCTAACGGCTGGCTACATAGAAGGGGATATGGTTCCTAATGGAAAATTGCGAAACATTTGGCGTAATGAAACATATCGTTGGCCTGATCGTACTGTCTACTATCGCATCAATGGGTATATAGGTACGAAAGTAACGTTCATATGAATCAATATATAACTAATTAATATATTAATATTATTATTAGATCAAGAACATCGTGATCACATAGTGAAAGGCATACGCACCATTGAGTCGATATCTTGTCTAACATTTAAAGAGGCAACCAGCGATCAGCCATATTATGTAAATGTCACTTCAGAGGATGGTGGCTGCTTTTCCTATATAGGCTATCTGAATCGGGTTCAACAATTGAATCTACAAAATTATCCCATTGGTGAGGGCTGCTTCCGACTCTACACGGTGGTCCATGAATTCCTGCATGCATTGGGCTTCTTCCATCAACAAAGCGCCGCTAATCGTGATGAATATGTTACTATTGTCGAGGAAAATATTACCGAAGGCATGGAATTCAATTTTGATAAATATAGTGAAGAGACTGTTAATGATTTTGGCGAGGAATATGATTATGGTAGTGTTATGCATTATGGTCCATATGCATTTTCCAAAAATGGTGAAATGACCATTGTTCCCGTCAAAGAGGAAGCTGTTGATGTTATTGGACAACGATTGGAATTAAGTGAAACCGATATCAAGAAACTCAATGCCATGTACAATTGTCCATAAAGACTACAGTCTACAATATAAGCGATAAAGTTGTCTATCGATCGAATTGCCTATTAAAATCAGTCGTAAATTTTCTTTTTATTCTGCCTTATCTAAGTAGCTAATAAAACGCCTGACAGGGTATTGCTAATCCGTATTCTTTCTAAAGTACATACTTTCGTAATCAATTTAGAAAGTTCCACAACACAAAAGAGCCATTTCTCTCCTAATATTTATTTATATTAAATTTGATATTTTCAAATTCCATCTATATATATTCTCACTTGTTTTGATTGTTGTGACCTTTTTAATTTTGGTCACATAAAAGGGTTTAAAATTTTACTTATAATTTAGGTGTAGTTACGGTAATTTTTCCCCTCGTTTTAAATATCTAAACCTATAATACCTTTTTCTTCTTCCTTGTACCGGCATATGTATGTATGTATATAACCTATTCTGTCACCAAAAGGTAAAGGTATTTGATAAACAAATTGAAATCAACTGAGCTAAAATGAATTGAACAAAACCACAAAGTTGTTTTATTTTAAGAACAAAATGCCATGTCATGAACAGAAACAAAGTTGTTGTTTTTTTTAACAAAATACATTGGCATCTTATAGCATAGTAATAACATATAGCGCGTATTATGCCATCTAACGATTAGATAAGATCTTCAACGGTCAATTTTATTGAATTTTCCCTATTGCTGAGGTTATAAAAAGCGGTCCGCACCGACAAAGACAATAAATTATCCGGAGCAAAAATACGTAACAATAAAAAGTCTCTATTTAAGTTTTATTTGTTGAAATAGTATTGACTGAAACGTGACAATATGCAGACCATAGTTTGCCTGGCGGGGCTTATTTTAGCAGTGAGCAGCTGTATGGCAGCACCAGCTGCGACATCCACCAGGATAGAAACTGATCCTGAATTAACTGCTGGCTATGTTCAAGGCGATATGGTTTTCAATACCCCAGAGAGTAGAAATGGTTTAATTAATGAGACTTATCGTTGGCCCGACAAAACTGTATACTACTACATTAACAGTTATATAGGTATGTTTTAAGTAGGACGCGTTCTTTTAGCACATTTGTTTATTCTGAATTTTTTCATCTGCTAGATCAAGAACATCGTGATCACATCCTCCGTGGTATTCGAACTATTGAGCGTCATTCGTGTTTAGTCTTCAAAGAGGCAACCAGTGATCAGGCCTACTATGTGAATGTCACCTCCGAGGCAGGAGGTTGTTATTCGTATGTTGGTCATTTGAATAGAGTTCAACAATTGAATTTACAAAACTATCCATTGGATACGGGCTGTTTCCGTATTGGCACAATCGTTCATGAATTTCTTCATGCCCTGGGCTTCTATCATCAGCAGAGCACTCATAATCGTGATGAGTATGTGCGCATAGCGGAGGAAAACATCACCGAAGGCACTGAACATAATTTCAATAAATACGACGAGAATACAGTTACAAATTATGATGAGGAATACGATTATGCGAGCGTAATGCATTATACGGCCTATGCCTTCTCCAAAAATGGTGAAATGACCATTGTACCATTAAAAGAAGGTGCTGAGGAGCTCATGGGGCAACGACTGGAAATGACCCAAATCGATATTAATAAGCTGAATACCATGTACAAATGCCCGAGGCAGGTTTAAATGTACATGAAAAATGAAATACTACCAAGTTGATTGAAATTTTAATCAAATGGTTTAAATATAGATTCCTTAATGGGTTAATATAGAATTTTATCCCATTGTTTGTTAAAGATTTCACTTCAAAAAACTGAGTTAAAAAAATTTGTCTGACTATTTTGTTGAGAAATTTTCTGTCACGCATTGAAAAATCGTTTCATCATCATAAAAGAACTTCATTTATTTTTTACACATATCCTGAACATTCGTACATTCGGTTTAGTTTTATAATATCCTTACCACTCAGATGCATTCGTTGTCCCATATTTTCACTACCTTCTTTTTCGCTTCAAGAGTCCGCGACGCACGATTGATGCTAAAGGCATTTGGAGCATAATGCATAACACTATAAACAATTCAAATTTAATGCAAGAAAGCTGGGGTATATATTTCATACATGGCATCTTGTGTCTGATTCATTTGATCCTGATCTAATTAAAAATATAAAAATATAAATTGCCCAATTGTCAATTTTATAGTAGACGATGGCATTTGGCCATCGAAAAGTCTTTGAAAATGAACTCCATTGAATTTGGAAAGGGTTTGTAAAGATTGTATATCGCCTTGATAATATATTTCCGATAACTCGGGATCCTCCAAGTCAGATTGCTCTAATGGATATGTCCTTATCGTTTGGCTAATTTGAAGAAAAAGAATGAATATAAATTGCCATCTTTTCATTATACCCCTTGCAAAAGGGTATATTAATTTTGGTCAGAAGTGTGCAACGCATAGAACGAAGCATCTCCGACCATACAAAGTATATATATATCTTGATCAGCACGACCGAGGCGAGTTCAAATAGCCATGTCCGTCCCCCCGTCCGTCCGTCCGTCTGGATCAACGCAAACTCCTCCTAGACCGTAAGAGATACAGAGCTGAAATTTTGCACCTAGGCTTGTATATACTGCAGGCGTTGTATATTTCGGATTCAGCCGGATCGGACCACTATATTTATAGCGTCCCATACTTACCCCCAAATCCCAAAAATTTTATTTTCTCAATAATTTCGTTATTTTCTATGTTATTATCGTGAAACTTAATATTAGAGAGTTTATTACGCCTATAAGCGACTATGCCAAATTTGATCAAGATTTTATAGCCCCATAGGAACGATCGCATAAGCTCCCATAGGAACGAACGGTCGAAAACAGTGACTTTTGTAAATAACTTCGTTACTTTTTCGCGCGTTCTTTTAAAAAAAAAACTTTTGTTAGTTTAGTATTTCTGTTAATGACTGTATCGAATTTGATAAAGATGCGGATGACTATATCATATAGCTCTATAAAGGAACGATCGGTGGAAAACTGGTGACTTTGGTCAATGTCTTCGTTATTTCCTATGATTGTAGGCCATTCTTTCGCAAACATAAGCCTTTTTAGATAAAACGTTCTTCCACATTGATGGCTAATAGGTAAGGAAAGAGTTACCCAAAAAGTTGCAAGGGTATACAAACTTTGACGCGGTCGAAGTTAGCCCCGGCCCTCTGGTTTTTAACTGAATTGAAGACTCCGATTCACGCAAATAAATATGCCGCCTCAAGACAATTCGCTTCAGGTTAAAAACTGTTAACTGCAGAAAATTCATTCATTGAAGCCAAATTTTAGACCAAGTAAACATATAAACACATATACACAGAAAATTATATAAGAGAAACGAATTGATTAGTCCAGGTGGTAGTACCTAATGTTTAAAGCAACTAAACTAGATGTTCAGTTAAAGTATTTGGTTGACGGTCAACTTACTTCATTTTGGTCCAGCTTCAAAGTTTCTAGAAAAAGGAAAGATGAGAGAATACAGTGCTTATCATATTCATATATTTATAATTTGTGTGGCCAGAAAAATCACTGTCTTCTTGCAAAAAAAACAAAAACAATTCTCTTTAGTTTAATAAAGTATTTAATCTTCTGGCGTATAAAGATTTTTCGTTTAATTTTTGATTTTTGATGATAATTAAGGATGAAAAATTCAGGGTTTTAAGGTAACAGATCGTACATATACAACCGAAATGTAGGATGATTATATAAATTTTTTTTCCTTGATTCGACTCCAAAAATTAAATTTCTTATATTTGTAAGTAACTTTTTGGAAAACTTCCTCTTAATTCACATTTATACATTTGATTTAGTTTCCTAATGTCCTTGTTACTCAAAAAGATTCGTTGTCCCATCCGTTCACCACCCTTTTTAATGGGTTCAATTGTCATTAATTTACGATTGATGGTAAAGGCATATCGAGAATAATGCATAACACTATCATAGTCATAATCCTCTCCAAAATTATCTAGTGGCTGTTTTTTGTGATCATGTAGAAAATCGTTCCAGAATTTTGGCTTTATGTTCTTCCAATGGATATAAATATATTCGTCGCGATTAGCGGCTACGTGCTGATGCTTGAAGCCCAACACATGCAACAGCTCATGCAATATGGTTCCAAGGCGAAAACATCCAAATCCCACATTATTTGATTTCAGATTCATATTTCGAACATTATTCTCCCAGCCAATTTTATCTACACTGCAACCAGGTTTATAGGAAGTGATGTTCAAGTAAGACGTGGCACTCGATGGAACCTCTTGAAATTTGATGCACGAAAACCCGGATATTACATGCATGGCAAGCTCTATATGGTTTTTTTGGTACTGGTCTAAATAAGGATGAGAGATTCTAATTAATAAATAATTATAGATTATTTATATATAGATTATAGATTATCTTCTGAATATTTTACCGAATTGCCGTTCGCGAAAATGATAGTAGACGATGCCATTTGGCCATCGGAAAGTCTCTGAGTAAATCCCATTACGCGATTTAATTGGAGGATATTCTATATCACCTTGATAATAATTTTCTGTTAACTCAGGATCATCCAAAGCAGGTTCTTCTAAAGGATAACTTAATATCTTATCGCTCATTTGTAAAATGATGAAAATGAACTGCCATCTGTTCATTTTAAGAACTTGAAGTGAGCGATATAAAAGTAGTTGAAATACGTTCTCTCGCATTAGATATGCTGTGTTAAAAAATTTGCTTGGATTTTAAAGCTGAAAGCTAGCAGAAAATTATTTTTCAAACCATTGTTTAAATCTTAGATCAATAATTCTGTATAAGAAGAGTTTAACCATGCAGTCTTTGTAGTCCATTGAGAGCTGATAGCAAGTAAACTAGACGTTTGCTTGAAATTTTTTGTTAACAAGACTACTAAAAATAAGGAAATTATTTCCTTCAATTATACAAATAATAAATTTTACTCCTTTGCCAAATATTGTTTATAATATTTAAAAATCAACAGTTTTTTGTGAATATTGAGAGTTAGTTTCCGGTATCTCAACAACCTTATCTGAGATAAACTTTAGATTTTCCGGTAAATCATGTTGATGTTCACTGTAAATGATTAATATTGGAATGTTGATTGGATTAATTAATTAGATCATATACTTTAAAAAGTCGAACCGTTTAATTACCTCAGTATCAATATTGTTCTCTTGGCAAAACTTAAGTCCACATAGTCTGTATTTTGAGCGGTGCTTTGAGTAAAAAATACTTCATAATTGTCCATCCTTTTGTCATACAAATATTTGTCAAGTGATTTCCAATTTAGTTGTACAATGTCTAAAGTACGCTCAGTGGTTGGACTGTATTTTTGCATTAAATAAGTTATTTTGTACGCGTGAGTTTCAAAAGTGTCTTACCTCAATTTTGTTGAGTCGTTAATAATCAATGTCCTAATACCAAGTGCCCGACAGGTTTCCATCAAGCCATTTAACGTGGCCAAGTTATAAATAAGGCTAGCTACCACAACAAGATCTGCATTATTATTATGCGTTAATTGATGTGGCACAAGATCTGGCTTGGGATATATGTGGCTTATTGGATTGAAATTAACATGTTGCTCTTTCGTTGGAAAATTTTCCATGGATGCTAGTTTCACAGCTTTTCGAAATTTACTAATGTGCAATATGGCATCATCTTTCAAATAAACAGGTTTTATATTTGACATATTTAATTCCCAACCCCTAAGATACGGTTCGAAATGTATGTCAGGCAATAAATAACGTACTTCTAATTGTGGCGCGATCGACTGAAAATTTACATTAATAGAGCTCAGCAGAGTATTAACTATGGGAATACAAAATCTATTGAAAAAAATTTAGTCCGTTATTAATAAATTCCGGATTACAATTCACAACTTACCCTTTCTCTTCACACATGTCAGTTATTTTACACAGAATTATTTTGGCGAATTGTCGGACTTGAGAAATTTCTTGCATGGCTAGTACAAGAAATATTTCAATTATCTTTTGAACTTGATCATCTTTTAGTGTATTCCATTTAAGTTTGAGAAATATATTGGTCACTGAAAGTAGGGACAGTTGCTGATTTGGCTGGAGTGTGGCTAGTGACTGCAATCGCTCTATAAGTGTATCTGCATTGCGGAGGCTTTCAGCAACGATAACTTCGTACATCAATATAATATTGAATTGATCATTTTGGGAAAATAACGCCGACCATAGCATATCTGAGCATTCATACCTTGGTCCTAGGTACATCAATGCTAGCGCAATGCAAAATTTAACTCTGTGCTCTTTAGAGTTGGTGAAATATTTTGAATGTGATTCCGACAGTTTCATGTTCATGCGCAATAACTCTTCAACGATTTCGTTTACAAAAGTTTCAGGCTGTTCAAATGCATATAGCATAAACAAGGCCGACACCGAACCAAATCCATAAAAAACTAAATAGTTTGCCTCAATCCTGTGAGTATAAAAAGTCTAACTCATTACCTTATTTTATAGAAAAGGCAGCTTATTTTCTTTTTACCAAGCATCCTCGGAGAGTGTAGAACAATGGATAATTCCTTGAATAACCTGATGTAAAGGCACTTTAACTTTTGAGTCCAATATTCCAGCAACTACTCCTTTATGACCATACACATGATCGGATTGTAGATCTACAGAAGTTATAAATTGTTCTCCATTGTTACCATGAATATGTTGCTCAATTATATCCACAGAAAGTCTATTTTGTTCTTCAGGCGTCAAAAATTTTGCGCCGTATGTTCCAATATTTCTCGCTCTTTAAAAGTATGAAAACAAAACCTGATAAATTTGTTTAAAAGCCACAAATTTTCACTTGTAAATAAACTTACGTATTTGAACAGGGCAACTTCTTTAGTAGTCCAACAACTGCTGGCAACACATTTTCGTCTTTTAATCGTTCATGAGTGGTTCCCAGAAGATGGCATAAATGTTTAAATGTCAACTTTCCACCTTGCTCAAGTAGTTGCAAGGGTTTTAATTGCAATTTTTCAATTTCGTTCCAGTCTTTTATCTGATTCGTTACAAATAAATCTACAGAAAGTTCTAACATAAGAGATTTCTCTTCGTCCGTTTCACACAAAAGCTTCTCGAGTAAATGTTGCTGCAATATCGTCAGATCTTTCCTGCGTAGTATTAAAGAAGTCTCCACTTCATACACATTGGAGTAGAAAACTAAAATCCCATAGTGCTTGATACAAGGCATCAGAAAAAAACGTAACCATCCATGATGAACTTTTGATAATGTTTGCAGTTTATCCATGAAAACCATTAAAAAATCACAATATAAGAATGTTTGAGTTTTCAAATTGAATATTATGGCCAAACGAGCTTTTGTGAAATGAGTAATTTCTGCTTCGATTTTGTCGCAATTTAATATCTTTCGTTTCAATCGGTCATGATCGGAATAGTATTCTATAGCTCTGCTGTACATCGTCTCAACAAACAGTAAGTAATCCCCCAGAGACAAATTATCCAGACTAGACTATGTATTAAAAAGAAGAAAAAATAATAAAGAATTTTTTTTGTTAATTATTGACTTACCTCAAATCGATTTGTAATTAATCCCTGGGCCATATACTGCAGCTCTGATTTTCCCATGCCCATTATTCGAGAGGCGAGCTTTAAAAGACTCTCTTTACTAATATTTGGTAATTGACCGACTTCTTCCGATGGTATGCTTCCGAGCCATTCCCATAGTGGAAGGCTGTGCCATTCCCAAGCAACGCTGGCTAGGGTTTCGACAAATAGTTCTGATTGACTTTTTGAGACAAAGTTTTTGAAGAACGGATATGACCGTTTATCGTCATCTACATTATACAACTGTGTTCTATTGGTTGCCTCTAAGAACTCTTCCAATAGATTCCATTCAGTCAAATAGGACAGATTCAGTTGGGTTATAACATATTTGACGGTTTCATATACGACTGATACATTCTCAGATTGAAGAAGTTTGAGGTACAAAATCCTAAGCCAAGGAAAAAAAATCATGTAAAGATTTTATATTTTCCAGGAAAGTAATTAGGTCTAAAGGCATTCGCTGCTCCTCCAGCTGCTCCAATGTCGCAATATAGTCTGACCACTGCTTTCTGGAGCACATAATGGCCTCTGCAACAACATCCAATTCGAAAGTCTCCTCTAGTTTATGCATAAGAAAGAAGCCTGATTGGCGTTCCTTATTCGTATTTGATTGAATTAACTGTTGAATAACATTCAGCAACTGAATACCTTCTTTAAGTCCGAGATTACGAATGAAGTCATCAAACAGAGTGTAGAGGATTTGTGGAGCAAGGTGATGCAGCTTTTCGGTATTCAGACTGAGCGACCACAAATGTTGCAGCAACATGTTGCTCTCTTTACAGGGAAACGTTCTCACTTGCAGTTGTAGACATGCCAAGACATTGGCCACGAACTGGCAAAATTCCACTGAGGAATTGCTTCGACCACTTAAATTAGAGGTAGCTAACATCGCAGCGATAAGTTTCTCGAATACTTTTTGCCCCAAATTCACATTTTTATTTTTCACTAGCGTAAAAGTACATTGTAGCACTCGCTTTAAAGGCAAACTGGTGGATTCCTCAAGATGTATATCAACCAGATCGTACAGCAGATCACTGAGATCGCTATCGATCGATTGGTGTTCATGGGCACAATCCATTAATATATAACTATTTAAAAAAATAAACCTTAAAAGTAAAACGCACAACCTCTTTTGTCTACGAAACCTGGTAAAATGAAAAGACTAATTGTAAACACTACCAGAGATAAGCGACACTTTTTATAAAATCTTCTTTAAAAGATGGGGTTATTGACTTTGGTTAGACGTTTGTCGAAAACACATCGTATAATAATAAATTCGAAGAAGCTGGCTAGACACATTGGTTTCTGTTGACAATTATTTTAATGAATATACTGAAAAGTATTTTCAGTGATTAGCCACAGGAAATATCAGTAGTGTATATAAAATTCGGTGCCATGATTAATCACAACTGATAAGACACTCGTTTAATTTTAAATATAGATAATACGCGCAGCCAAATTTGATACGCTGACGTTTAAAGTGTCGCCATCTGTCGTCCATATTAATATAATGCATAGATAAAAATGTTGAGTTTTATTCATAAAATTTATGATTTTTATAGTAAATGTTGTTAAGATTAATGTATTTTTCTTCGTTGTTTTCCAGCTCGATGCTTACAGACATTCGTCAAAAAGATGCCTTCTGGCACATCTTATTTATTTTCCAAATATTGTTTATAATATTTAAACACCAGCAAATTCTGTGCATGTTTACAGTCGTTAATTGGTATGTCAACAATATTATCCAAAAGGGACATCAAATTTTTCGGAATTCCATGTTGGTCATGACTGTATATCATTAACATTTGATTAGTTAATATAAAAATTAGACAATTTACCAACTAAACAATTTTATCCCGGCCTATTCGAATGTATCTCACTGTTATTATTCCCACTTACAAATGAATACGCAATATTAAATAACACAATTTTTCAAGGACTTTTGAATAATTTAGTTAAATGACAAATAAAATGGGACTTGAGTGAGCTTGTGCAGAATAAGTGAACTCTCTTAGTGCCAAGACTCGTGGAAACCTCTGATGAGTGACATTTCTGATTATTAGCGAATAAATTTCTGTATATCTGTTTAAATTGTCTCTTATCACTTATAGTATACCTATTTGAAGGGAAAATGTTGGGCAATTTTTCTAGACGAGAATTTGGAATATATTTTTATTGGTTTCGTTTCCAATCTATTATCCTAAAAACCCATTGGGTTATGAATATTGGCTATTTATAGAAAAAACAACTCTCAACCACAACCTTCTCAAAAAAGATTAGGTTTCGGCATTGAATGTGACTGTCTCACCAAATGTGAGGGATTTATCCTCCTTTTTATTTTTTTCACCTTTATGACCAACATAAATTGCTTGCCTTGCCTTATATGTATAGAAGACAAATTGGTCGTTTAAAATTATCTAATTTTTAACATATTTTCATGCATTGGACTGGATATTAAGTTCACTTTCATTCCTTGTTCTTGGAAAAATGAACTTAAGTACAAATTAGTTTAGTAAGACGACCTCGCAAAAAAAAATTTAAAAATAAATACAAAATTCACAATTTGAATTAGATTCAATTTGAATGTTTGGGTCTAAATTTAAAATTCGTGTTTAGTTTTATCTTATTGTTAGTTTTTCTACATATAACTATACCGATCTATCTATATCTAACTGTAATATTAAAGATTTTAGCAAAATATTTGCTTAACAGAGAATCGGAAAATTAAAACAAAAATCTTGAAATTAAATATGTCACAGATTCGTGACCACCACAGTACTTGATTTACGATTAGTATACATTCAGCGTGTTTATTAGAACTCCTTTCCTTATTTTTCCCATTTTAAATATTTTACTGATCTATCTCTAAATGAGGTATTATGTAGTGTTATTTCTCGCTCATGTATTTCTTTTGAATAAAATCCCAGGTGCATGTATTTAAAAAATCTTTAGCGTGAATATAATCACGTGCCAGTCGACCGCTCCACATGGCTATACCCATTTTCATATATCAAGAGCCATCCCTTCAAGGGATTAACTTACCCCCAATAGCAAAATTGTCCTCTTGGCAAAAGTGAAGTTTACATAATCTGCATTTGGACTTGTTTTTCGGGTGGCAACGATATTATAATTCTCCAGCTTTTTCTCACGCAAATACTTGCTTAGTAATTCTGGTTTAAGCTTGACTATGTTTAAAGTATCCTCAGAGCCTTCACTGCAACGGATTAAGAATATATAGTATTTGTGGATATTTGTGAGTAATTGCCAAACCTCAAATTCGAAGAATCGCTCACTATAAGTGAGCGAACACCAAGTGCTCGGCAGGTTTGCAATAAATCGTTTAGATTGGTCCTTTCGTCCATAAGAACAGCTACCACAATGAGATCTGCCTTATTGGCTGAGATATTGGGCGAGTCTAGGTCTGATTTCGGATATATGTCAATTTTGGAAGTAAAAATCGTTTCATTTGTATTAATCGGTTGAATTTCAATTGATGACAATTTAGTAGCTTTTCGAATCTTTTTGGCTTGCAATAGTTTGCCATCGGACCAAAATCGTGGTTTAACATTCGACATATACCATGTCCAAGGATGTCCAGTGGTCCAGTCTAGCTCAGGTAATAACAGACGAACTTCTAATTGAGTTCCAACCGATATCTCTGCCAAATTAACAGCAGTTGATGAAGGCAACGTATTAACAATTGGAATCTTTAATCTAACAACAAAAATTAATAATTTAGACTTAATTTAGAGATGATGATCCATAACTTACCCTTCATCCTTGGACTTTTTTATTACTTCGTTAACAATTAATAAAGCAAATTGGCCAACTTGTAAAACTGCTTCTACAGTTAGAGGAAGCAGCGAGTTAATCATGTTTTGAATTTGATCTTCTTTAAGTAAACTCCATTTGAGGTGTATGAAAATATTTGTAATTGATAGTAGAGACATTTGATGGTCTGGCTCCAGACTGGCTATAGACTGCAAACGCTCCAGAAGACCATCTGGGCGTGATATGCTTCTAGCCACTAATATTTCGTACATTAATATAATATTGAACTGATCAGTTGAAGAAAATAATGCCGACCATAGCATGTCTGAACATGTATATTTTCCAGCTAAACCCACCAAAGCATGAGCAATGCAAAATTTTATCCTGTGCTGCTTGGAGTTGTTTCTATATCGAGGATTTTTTCCCGATATCTCCTTGTTCATGCGCAATAATTCATTAACGATTTCATTTACATATGAATTTGGTTGATCAAGAGCATACATAATAATTTCAGAATAATTTAGTGTCAAATTAAATGTGTCAAGGTAGAGTGTCCGAATCCTATCAATTTAAAGACATTTTTACATTTTTAGTTACACTTACAAATAAATTTAATTTTCTCTTACCAATCATCATCATCATGAATTGAGGTAGGGATAATAAACCGAATAACTAGATTCAGAGGCAGTTGAACACGAGAATTTAATAGTCCCAAAAGCACATTTTCATTACCACCGCTAATCATTTCCACGGAAAGATTATTTTGTTCTTCAATAGTCAAATGCTTTGATGCATATGTTCCAATATATAAAGATCTTTAAAAACCAGAAAAATTAGCATGAAATTGAATATTTATTTAGTAAAGTAACTTACGCGTAATGTTTTGGAAACTGTTTTAGTTTGGCGATCACAGCCGTCAATATATTCTCGTCATGAATCCTATCTCTACAATTCCCTAATAACCAACACAGATGTTCCAATGTCCTCTCTCCACCCTGTTGAAGCAATTCCAGCGGCTTGAGTTGAAACTTTTCCATTTCATTCCAATTGTTACAGTGGATATCAACGAAGATGTCCACAGACTTTTCCAATACAACAGATTTCTCTTCCAAAGTTTCACACATAAGATTAGCGATCAAATGATGCTGTAATTTCTTCAAATCTCTCCCATATAGAATCGATCTATCCACTTTATAATCAGTAAGGTAGAAATTTTTAACATTTGTAGATTTTTTGATTTCATTTATTAAAAATAAACGTAACCATCCATGTTGAGCTCTTGGTAATTTGATTAGTTTACCAATTAAAGCATCGACCAATTCGAAGTCACAATTGAATCGATCTTTGTTGAAATGTATAATTTCTCGTTCAAAATTTGTGCAACCAACTAGTTTTTTAATAAAAGTTTCTTATTCCAATAGTACAAGTTTCTAGTGTTGGAAATCCTGTCAATGAAGAGCAAGTATTCCCCTAAAGACAAATTATCAAGTGTTGCCTGTAAGAAATGACACATTAAAATTGAAAGTGAATAGGAATAAGTAGTTTTTTGTCACTCTTACCTGAAAACAAATTCCAATCCTTTCTTGGGAAGAATACCGAAGTGGGAAATTTTCCATTTCTTTAATTAGAGAAGCGAGTTTAAAAAGCGTTTCTTTATCAACACACGGTGGTAGTCCCCTTTCCTCTTTCGGTATACTGTCGAGCCATTCATATAATAAAACATCATTCCATTTCCAAGGAACGTTAACAAAAGCTTTGAGAAACGACCCCAATTCTTCTGTTGTTAAAAAGTTTTCAAAGAGTCCAGTCAATCGTTCGTCATCTTCGACATCGAACAACTGCATCTTATTGGTGGCCGCCAGAAAATTCTCCACCAGATTCCAGTGAGTCAAAGTTGAAAATTTTATATCGTTTACAACATATTTTACTGTTTCATAAACAACAGTTATATTCTCAGATTTAAAGAGTCCGAGAAATAAAATTCTCAACCACGGAGTCAAATTAAGGTGTTTCAGGTTATTCAACAAGCTGATTAGGTTATAAGGCATCTGATGTGCTACCAGAAGCTCCAATGCACTAACGTACTTGGACCATAGGCTTTTGGGACACTTTATAGCATTTCTGACTTCGTTTTTCTCAAACTTTTTCTCAAGTTCATGCATAATGAATAATGCCGATTGACGATTCATCTTTTTCGTCTGATTGGAGTAGCTGTTGAATAACCGTCAGCAATTGTGGACACTGTTCTAGTCCAAGATCAAAATTATCTGATAGCTGGACGTCATTTACAATAAATGATAACAGCATATTTAGCCACTGCTTGCTTTTGACACTTGGAAACTTTGCCACCTGGAGTGTCACACATTTCAAGACATTGCTCACCAACTGACTCTGTTCCTTTGAGAAAATAACAACATCATTTTCACTAAAAGTAGTAATAACGGCACAGATTATTTTCTCGTATATTTTCGAACAAAAGTTTACATTTTTATTCAGCACCAGGCTATGTATGCACTGCATTACACTGTTCATAGCCAAACCGAAGATTTCTGGCTGAAGTATATCAATTAGATCACAGAACAGATCATTTAGAATGTTGATTTTAGTCAATTCAGTGACTGTATTTATTTTCAGGATTAGCTTTTCGAAAAACGGTTTGAACAAGTTTTCATTCATATTTGGCTCTTTACCGAAGCCTTGAAATATACGCTTCATAGCAATTATTTTACGATCCTGCTGAAGAATGTTACTCAGAGCGCATAGTAGATCCTTTAGATCGCTTGTGTTGATCAATTGCCTCTGGTTTGATTCATCCATTTGAAATTTTGGCTTAAGCTTAAAAAAAAAAAATGTGTAAAAAAGTTTAGTATACGGTGTTAAGTAAATGCATTTGAATTCTCTATTTGCTTTGGAAAGCAGCTCTTTGGAACAAACTCAGTTTTACATTTATGAGCTTATATAAGGACGTTTTTTCCTAAATATTAACAAACAAACAATCAATGCGTCAGAACAATGTACCTTATATTTGACGATTTTTAATCTAACATGTTATCAGTTACTTACTTAAGCTTTAATAAACGATACCGCGAATTTTAATAATAGTGGAAGTCCTATTATATGCACACGTTCGATCAATGTAGAGTTACATTAAACACTAAATAAAGAAACAGAAAATTGGCTAAGTTAAGTAAAGAAAATTGGTTTCGATGCAACAGATAATGCACTCTTTCGATTAAAAAACATTGATAAAACGTGGTCATAAATGACAGCCAAGTAAAAATAATCTGGTACCATCTAAAGTCTAGTAAAACTTGTTGATAAATAAATGAGAAAACCCAAAATAAAGTAGAATAAGTCCAAATAGCCTGAGGTCAGAATTGTTTGACTCAGATTTCGCTTTAATTTTGATTAGATTACCTTAACCCATTTCATGTATACAATCCTAAAACTATTCTGCAAAACAAACAATAAGCTAAACATGGTGACAGTTTAGCTAAAGCAAATAATGACCCCTAAAAGTATGCTTAAAGTTTTATTAAAGAAGTTTCGAATTTTCCCAACAAACGTATAAAATGTTCCACATGTTTGCAAACTTTAAATTAAATATAGGAATTGGAAGTAATAAAGAAACTTAATCACAAACGTTAAATGATTGACTTTTAGATGAATGGTTATCGGCGCAGCTCAGGAAGTAAAAACTTTTTCTTCTAGAAATTTTTGAATGATTTGTTGAAGTGCTAAGTGCCAAATGTGGCGGTATGATATGACAAGTAAATCAAATTTCATAATTTAGCAAAAGGTGCTACAATTGAAAGGTGCAATGTATGTTGTGCCGACTCTTTCTAATAGAGGTAGCTGTTATCAACATTTTAAAACGAATTGATAAGCCAAGCGATTGAAAAAGTGTAAAGACAATTGGAACAACTGTTTAGCACAACGATTACGCGTGTCTTCGTTTTGTATTTATTTGTGACTTACTCATCCTATCTTCATGGGGCATATTTTAATTACTTTCGATTGATAAGCATATTTCGGGGTACTTGTAGATAACACTCAATCAGTGTATTGAATTGGGGATTGGTTTTTCTTTTTCGTTAATTACACAGGCCGACATGATTTTTGCTGACGTTAACTTGAGAGGTGTTCTTAACTAATTCGGGTACGCTGATTCTAACTGCATACTTGGTTTTTGTCCATCACGTATAGATTTTGTGAAATCTGGAGATCTGGGGTTGAAAAATAGGCACCCAAAAGTATACTATAGAAAGTTTGAAACAAAAATTTTCAACTTTTTTACGGATTTTAGAATATTTTGTGTAAGAAAATTAGTTCTTGTTTGCACATATAACTAATATACAATTTGTAAGACGCAGCAAATTCCCACAATTCTTTAAAATTTAAAATCAGACAATTCTTGAAATCTCTATAGCATACTTTTTGGTTGAAATTTTACTCATTATAGAACTATATCCGGAGTGTAAGATATTATCCATTATAACAAAGAAATAACTCTTTGATATTTTGTAAATTCATTTTCAATCAAGCCTAATATATTAATAGGATAAAATAATAATGTTTTTAGTACAATATTATGCTTATATCATGGAAAAATATATTGCAAATTAGGTCATTTTGAATAATTTGAACGCATTTTTTCGAAATCCTGACGTGATGGAGAAAAACTAAGTACAGGGCCGTGATTAGCAGCCCCCAATTACTATAGGAGACCTATTGAACTTCAAACACTTTTTCATGACCTCAAAAATGTCGGCCTGTGTTATTTGACTACCAATAAATTAATGACGTATGTGCATAATGACATGAACTTTACTTCTGCACTTACATGACTAATGCGATGATGAAGGAAAGGCGCCATCAGTTGCTTATCGTTTATCGATTGCTTACTATTATTATTTGATATTTTCTGTCCTTCTCTGTTTCTATCTAATCTCTTATTGATTTAAAGACGACAAGTCCTAGCATTCACTTGTTCAGTCTAAAAAGAAAACTTGAACGAGTAAGATGTCGCGTTTTTTAATAACTTTTCTACTGCTCTTATCTGTATGGGTAGAGCCAAGTTGGCTTAAGCCATTGCCGCTACCCGTTTTGGATCCAGAAGAAGCTGGCGGTTTCTTTGAGGGTGATATGCAATTGACCCCGGAACAGGAATTAGCAAGAAAAGGAGGATTTATACAAGGACGCAATGGCCTAATAGATGAAAAAAAGAGGTGGCCCGATAATGTGGTTATATATAAAATTTCCGATGATTTTGATTTAAGTCATAAGCAAGCAATTTTGAATGGTATTGCTACTCTCGAATTGAATACATGTGTCAGATTTCGAGAGGCCATCGATGGTGACGATGAAACTTATTTGACCATAACTGCCAAGTCTGGTGGCTGCTACACTGCTGTTGGATATCAGGGCAAACCGCAAGAAATGAACTTGGAAACCTATCCCTTGGGCGAAGGATGCTTCCGTCCGGGCACTATATTGCATGAATTCATGCATGCCTTGGGCTTTTATCATCAACAAAGTTCTGCCATACGTGATGACTATATACAGGTTGTCTATGACAATATTGTCCCCGGCAAAGAGTTTAATTTTGAAAAGTATTCCGCCGACAAGGTAACCGATTTCGAAATGGGGTACGACTATGACAGTTGCCTGCATTATCGTCCTGGTGCTTTCTCCACTAACGGAGAGGATACAATCATTCCATTGGATTCAACAGCACAGATTGGCCAACGTCTGATTCTAAGTTCAAAGGATATTGATAAAATTAATATTATGTACAAGTGCCCGATTTTGCTATAAAATCGGGAGTTA